>NC_046382.1:4807970-4955614 GCF_011125445.2 Fundulus heteroclitus | reverse complement strand
GTAGGTCCTCCAGGCGCCTCTGACCTGCTTGCAGTCCGATTTGAGAAGGGGTTTTTCCTCAGAATTCCACAGCTTTCAGCTCCATCTGGGTTTGATTCCCGGTACAGGCTGAAGATCAGAGAAATACAACAGTGCGGTTCGCATGCAGTTTCTTTGCTCTGCTACGGTGATGATGTGTTAAACAAGCAGACGGTAGCTTGGTATTTTGTGTGTTGTTTATCCGGGATTCAGTCAGGGTCTCTGTTTGATGCCGGCCAACGACATTAGCAGACCTGAATCAGCATGGCGGGGCCAGGCACCTTCCCTCAGCTGCTGGCTTGTGTGTCGGTCAGGGCCGACCAAGCCCTCATGGTCCAGGCCTTCTTTGTCTGCGCAGGGAGAGGTGGTCTGAGAGACCTGCTGTAGAGCTGAAGAGGTCTGCAAAGTGAAGAGGACTCTTTGTCTGTGGGAGGGAAGAAGGTTTATAGCAAGAGAGCACCTGCTGAGAGAAGGGCCATCTCAGCTGTGAGGGTCTCATGTTGCAGCAGAGAGGAGTGGCTTCTTTGTTACCTTGTCCATGCTAATTTTCAGAATCCAATCTGAGATCAATTAGGTATCATGGTGTTATTATGGCATACACAACGCTTAAATCTTCTTTCAATAAGCCGTCCGGACCCTCCTTTTATCCCTGATGTTGCTTTCCTCCTCTGCAACTTGGTGTGTTTTCCTCCAGAGTTCGGGTGGTATTCAGCTGGTCTGGCTCCCACGCGGCCGGCATTAGTGCAATCAGCTGTCTCTGGAGTAAACAAAGTCAGCGTGTCCTGGGAGCGGCATGATGAAACAACACGAAAAAAAGCAAGAAAATCTCTGAAGACAACCTCATTAGAGAAGACAATACTTCAGAGTTACCTTGAAAAGACGAGAGCAATTAAAGAAGATAAAAGTAAGAAAGCTAAAAAAGCAAACTAGAGCGGTGTAACGGCAGCATGCAGCTTTCGCGCATTCGCACTAGATCAATGAATGGATGGTTTACTTGTCTTACATGACAAACTGTCAGGATTTGTGTGTACCGTGTCTACTAATTCTCTTCCACAGGTGGCTGTGTGACAGGTGGACGTGGCCCGCACCTGCGGGCTCATTTGGCTACTTTGGCTCAAGCTTAAAAGGAGCGTTCAATCAGCGATGAAGGATGCCAGAGTGTTAAACCATTGTGGTATGCCTAGGCCACTGTCCTATTGACAGTTCTCAATTCCTGAGAGTTTTAATGTTCCTGATTCCAAGCTCTAACTGGTTTGTCTCCGTCAACCTCAGTTCGTCGTGTTCTGGAATTACTCACCATCTTGTCTCCGTGCACTGAAGACCGGTTCTGAACCTGCTGACTCAGATTCTGCTTCTGGCGTTCCCCTCGAGCCCCTTGGTAGTACCAAAACCGGACAAGAGACCCTTTCCTGGATTCACTCTGGCTCCTTCTGCTGCTCCTTGTGCCTGCCTCCGCTGTGGTGCTGCCCGGGCTCCTTGCCTGCATTCCATTGCTAGTTCACCTGTCGCTCAGCCACCTCCCTCATCAGAAAGCATAATCCCTTCTTCCACTCACCCTCCCCGGATAGGTCTCCTATCAATGGTAAGCAGAGCAGCATCAACACACAAATTTCCCTGATTTGACTCGTGTTAATCAGTACCTCTTCTCCCCGCAGTGCTTCAACTCTGACGTTCCGAATTGTTGTGAGCATTTAGATCCATGTATAGCTTATTAATAAACATCATTAAACTGTCTTTGTTCTCCGACTGTGTCTACTTGTGGGCCAAAACACCTTAAAACTATGACACAAAAAAGCAGTAATAATCTATAATCTCACCATTTACAAATGAAAAAATTCTCTAAATAATGTTTTTAGACCTGGCATTCATTATTTTCTATACAAATAAGAAGGTATGTAGTGACTGAAAATGAGATGGGATGTATTGTAGAAAAATTACCCCTAATTGATACATATGTACTTATAATAAATATTCCAAATGAGCGGTAATAAACACATTACCTGCTTTATCACCTGAGGTTAAAAGTGTCCCAGTAAAATGTTTTTTTTTCCCTCCAAATCAGTGTGTCCTCAAAGGACACATTAGGGATTAGGGAACGCTTGGCACCAGGATGTTTATGTGTCCTTTTCAGGACACATAAGCGTGTTCGCGGGTTGCCGCCACGACATGCACCGACAACCTTGCGGCCACAGCTCCGACTAGCCGCCTCAACAACAGAGGCGCAGAACACGGTCATTCAGACTCGATGTCCCCCGCTCCCTCGGGACGTGTTCAAAGCTCTCCAGAGGTGGAGTAAAGCTCCGTCTCACAGGGGACTCCGCCAGACGTTCCCAGCAAACCCTCACAATACGTTTAGGCCTGCCAGGTCTGACCGGCTTCCTCCCCCACCATCGGAGCCAACTCCTTAGGTTTTCTCAGGTTGAAAAGTTATTTCTAGATTGGACAAATTTTAGGAAAACTTCTTGTGAGAAGAACAATTCTGAAATCTGATGATGGAGAAAAATCTTCCACTTTGACCAAAACATTTTCTATCATTTAGATTTTCTAGTTTAACATCTGGATTTACATACTACACATCCAAAAATGTTGCCTTTACCGTGACATGTTTCTCTGAAGATTTACACAACCATCATCATTTCTGTTTACAGACACCACTGTCTTCAAAGTTCTGGTTCAACATTGAAGGATGGAAGTGATGAACTTCAACTGGACATCAGTGGAAAACAGCTTTGATAACAGCTTCAACATCAGCGAGAGCATGAACACCACTCATAGAAACCATAGTGACAATAGTGACTTTGAGATGGTTTTACAAATCATAAAAAGGCTAAACCGGATCAGCATTGGCATTGGACTTCCTTTGACTCTAATAGTGATAGTTGCAGTTTTTCTACAGGTGAGACAAAGAACATAAACCTGTTCAACAATGAATGAGCTGTTGACTTCGTGTCTGCTCTTTAAATAATGGTTCTCTCTCATTTCAGGTGTAAGTTTACCTTTTCTTACCTCTAGAAATGACTGAAATGTTTAAAACAGGAAACATTTTACATGTTAATAATATTCTGGTGTCATTAGTTACTTTTTTCTCTGTTGTCTTTGTTGCAGGTGAAAAAGGATCAGGGTGTCCCAGTCTACGTCATCAACCTTCTCTTTTCTGATCTCATTCAGTTCTGCGGAAGAATTATAAATTTATTTGGCATCCTATCGGCTTAGGCATCATGTTTGTTGGTTTAATGGCAAGTATTGGATTCATGGTCTGTATCTCCTTGGAAAGGTAACTATATGTTTCCCTTTATGCTTCTTTATTGTCTCATATAATCCTGTTAGTCAGCACCTGATAGTCTCCATGGACTAAACAGCTCCATCTGTTATTACAGGTATTTGGTCATCGCCAAGCCACTGTGGTACAGATTCAGGAGAAACATCAAGACTACGTGGTGGTCTGTGTGGTGGTCTGTGTTGTGGTCTGGACTCTGCCTCTTCCAATCCTGCTAACTCGTTGGCTGACTAATGAAACTACTGATTCTACTACTTACTTTCACATCATCGTACCTAGTTTGCTCCTCCTGCCCTTCCCCTCTTCATCTTCTTCTTGGTTGGGACTATTAAAGCTCTGTCTGGAGCCCTCAGTGTCCCAGCAGAAGAAAAAAGACGAATCGTAGCTATTCAGGTTGTGGTGCTGCTAATTTACACTCTGCTTTTTCTGCCCGTGATTATCTTTTACCTGATGACGGAATACAGTTCAATTCTTGATATTGTGGCCTTAGTTTGTGTTTGTCTTAGTCCCCTTGCAGACACAATCCTGTATTTGTTAACTCGTAAAAGCATCCTGGATAAGTTTCTGGCTTCACTCTGTTCTTGTAAAGCATCAGACAATCAGGAGATGAGCAGCAAGGATACTGAAAGCACGACTGCTCCACACACTGAGACTGTTTAGGCTTTAATATCTGGAGCCTCCACAACAATCTACTGTAGCTGATTTTTGGGTTGATTAGCAACTGTTGTAGCCAAAAGCTTTTTATTTTGTCATCTCCTGTTATTCTGTTTAGTTTGCAGGTATTGGTGCAGTTCCAGCTTTCTGCTGCGGCTATCTTTGGGTTAGGTGCATCTCACCCTGAATGGCACTTCCTGTTTGAACCTTCCTGCAGAAGTGGTTGGATCATCAGATTTTTCTGGATATTTTTGACTATTTTTAACTAGGCTTTTGCAGTGTTTGTAAGCTTTATTTGTGCTACTAATTTTTTTCTTATTGCCTGTTTAGATTTCAGGTTACCTGGATTTTGCCTTAAGTTACATATTTTCACTGTTATTTGTACTCTATATATTTCCATCTATTTTGCTGTTGCTTAAGGTTCAAAATATTGTTTTGTTTTAAGAGAGCTGAGGGCGGTTTCCTAAAACTAAGAAAATGGATTAAACCAGGATTTTCCAGATATCCTCGCTGAATTTGGCCTTGACTCAATTTCACCTAAAGCAGGAAGCATATCAGTTACCATGGCGAATATTAACTTTATTGTTAACTTTATAATCATCAATGTGGGCATTGTTGCTGTTCAATTGTGTTTTACAGACTGCTGTTGTTTTAAGTTTAACAGAAAGGCATTTAATAGATTGTTGCATGTTTTGAGGGGATCAGAGACATGGCTGAATAGAAGCGATGGTGTTGTCATGGCCACGCTCACCGGGACACGCTGGCTTTGTTTACTCCGGAGAAAAGCTGATAGCTCTAATGCCGACCGGTGTTGGTGGCCAGACCAGCTGGAATTCCACCCGAACTCTGGAAGAAAGACACGCCGAGGTTGCAGAGGAGGAAAACAACATCGGGGGAATGGAGGATTGACACGAGACAGGCTACTGAAAGGAGAAGATTTAAGCAGTGTCTCCCCTCTGTTGTTATGGGAAACGTGCGTTCCCATAGCAACAAGATGGACGATCTAATGGCTAACGCGGAGCCAACTGGAGTACCGTGAGTGCAGTTTGATGTGGTTCACCGAGACATGGCTGCACAAGGACATACGGACCAGATTGTCTCTGTGGAGGGCTTTCACACCCGTCCGGGCCGACCGGGACATAAGAGCGGTAAGCAGAAAGGAGGGGGCTTGCCATTCTAGTAAACAGCAGATGGTGTTACCCGGGTCACATCACCATTAAAGAACAGCTCTGTAGCCCGGATGTTGAACTGCTGGACGTTGGACTCTGTCCATATCAGCTGCCTAGAGAGATTCCACATGTTATTGCTGCTGTCCTGTACATCCCTCTGTCTGCAAACCCAACATCTGCCTGCAGCATCATACACACCTCCATCTCCAAACTACAGACCCAGCATCCTAATGCCCTCATCATCATGTCGGGAGACTTTAACCATGTCACCATGAACAAAGTTCCATGGGGCGGACATTGATGGGCTCACAGAGTCCATCACGGACTACATCAACTTCTGTGTGGACTGCAATGTCCCAGCTCAGACTGTCACCTGTTACGCCAACAATAAACCTTGGATCACCAAAGATATAAAGGCCATTTTGAATGAGAAGAAGAGGGCGTTCAGAGATGGCAACCGTGAGGAGGTGAGGAGAGTGCAGGGGGTACTCAAACGTAAAATCAAGGAGGCTAAGGACAAATACAGGAGAAAGCTGGAGAATAAACTCCAGACTAACAACATGAGGGATGTGTGGAGTGAGATGAGAGCATCACTGAGTTCCAGAAGTCCACTGGCATGGGGTTGGAAGATCGCGTGGACCGGACCAATGAGCTGAATCTTATTTTCAATAGGTTGGATACTGCTGACCATCCCAAACAACTCTCTATGGCTGGCTTCCCTACAATGACCACTCAACCTCCCACACTCCTCCTCCTTTCAGACCCCTGTCCGCTCTTCACTACCTCAATCCACATCCACTGACGCCACCGCTCCCCCCTGGTTCACATCATGTCCTTAACAACCTGAGTACCTCAACCCTCCCCCTACTGTTACCTCTACAGTGTCCTTCACTCCTGACCTGGTTAGAAGACAGCTAACCAGACTCCACTCCAGCAAAGCTGCAGGCCCCAATAGTGGCCAAGGTGCTCAAAGCTTGTTCCTATCAGCTGTGTGGAGTACTTAGCCAAGTCTTCAGCCTGAGCCTGCACCTCCAGAGAGTCCCCGTGCTGTGGAAGACGTCCTACCTCATTCCTGTGCCAAAGACGCCGTGTCCCAGCGGCCCTCAGGACTACAGGCCAGTGGCACCAACGTCCCATATCATGAAGACCTTTGAGAGGCTAGTCCTGGAGCAGCTAAGGCCCATGGTCAGGCCCTTCACTGATCCACTACAGTTCGCCCACCACCCCGCCTGGGAGTTGAGGACAGCATCATCTTCCTGCTGAACAGAGTCTACACTCATCTGGACAAGCCGGCGAGCACTGTGAGAATCATGTTCTTTGTTTTCTCCAGTGCTTTCAACACCATCTGTCCGGCTCTACTGGGTGAGAAGATGACGGCGATGCATGTGGAGGCCCCCATCGTGTCCTGGATTGTTGATTACCTGACGGGCAGACCACAGTATGTACGCCTTCAGAACTGTGTGTCTGACAGGGTGGTCAGCAACACTGGGGCCCCTCAGGGGACTGTCCTCTCCCCCTTCCTCTTCACCCTCTTCACCTCAGACTTCAGCACTGAGTCCTGCCACCTTCAGAAGTTTTCTGATGACTCAGCAATAGTTGGCTATATTGAAAATGGTGATGAGAGTGAATATAGGACAGTGGTGGTGTTATAAGAAATATTCTGAAGTCACTATGGCCTCACGCCACTCGGACATAGGAGGCCTGCAGACCTGATGTCTGTGTATAAGATTCACTGTTTGCTGATTGCCAGGCCGAATGCTGCGTAGAATAATTATTGTCTAGGATAAACTGTCTTTGTTATGTCTCAAGCCAAGGCCACTGTGCGGTATTAGGGAGAGCCGGAAAAGCGAGACAAGAGAGACAGGGAAGATCTCTGCTCTGTTTCTCAATAAAAGACGGCGGTGTTTATCACCGCCGTCTCCTCATTTAGTGAAGATGGGAACTAAGTTACTATTGTTTAGAATTCCATCTAGAATTCCCATAACATTTGGCATCAACGAACAAGATCTCCGACCGACGGGCCGGGGAGTCCGAGGACAGGAGCTGCTTTGGCCAGCCCGGAGAGGTTATCCGGCCTCTGGTACCCCGAATGGATTTTCAAGGGACGTGGAGGAGCTCCTGGTCTCGGAGCGTCTCTGGGCGTCGGCGCAAAGATCCGAAACTTTTTTTCATGAGACGGTAAGGAGATTATTTTCCAGCTCTTTTTTAAAAAAATGCAATTACTCAAAAATGCTTGCAAGCTTTTAAAATTTAACCCCCATTTTAAAGAATACCTGAAGAAATTTTAAAATTTAAAACTGTAAACCTAAAAGGTAGTAAAAGTAAAAGCTGGTAGAAATACTTAATTATATCTATATCCTTGAAGCAAATAAAACAGGATTCGCAATACAGAACAGTGACTAAGGTTTTAACATTAAACTAAAATTTAAAATTGAATTAAAATACGTTTTCAGCTGAAATACGGACTCTCGTGCTGGGAGGAGGAGGGGCAGAGTGATTTTCACCTGGAGAACAGGTGACCAGGCTGAGCAGTTTCCAGCTGGTCCATTAAAGTCCTCTTGTCTTGGTTTGCACAAGAGGCTGTCCACTAGTGTAGTGGGTGAAAGCGGCAGGGATGCTTAAGGCCTTGACTGTTGCGGAGACGTTTGCAGCTTTGATAAGTGGGGACCCCGACCATTATACCAAAAAGCCGACCATCAGATGTGAGGCCTTTCATTTTAGTTGGTCGGTCGTACTAAGGACGAGTAGATATAATAATAAAAAAAATAAAAAATAAAAAGTCTGGAAGCAGAGTAGTCCGTATAAGGCAGAGTTTCCAGGGTCCAGCCTTGCCCCAGGGTGAGATGTTCGATTTCATGCTGGAAAAGTAGGGGCCCAGAAGCATGAAATGCATAAATGATTGGATTAAACATGCAGATTTCCCAAATAGGGTTTTTATTTATTTATTGCAGTACTGCTACTGACACAGAGTTGTATCCTTGCGGGGCTGAAGTGAAAAACCGCGTGTGGACGAAACATTCGGGGGTCGTAGCCAGCACACGCTTTTCACCTTTTAAACTAAGCGGGAACTTAACACATTGAAAATACATCTTTCGGGGTTGCCATAGACATTTAAAAATGATAAAAAACACAGATCTGTGTAAGATAGTGAAAAAACAGGCCTGCACGTGTTTTTCTGTCTGAATGTCATCGTTTGTATGTAACTGTATGTATTTGTGTATCGTATGTAACTAAACGTTCATCTGTGTGAATTAATTCGGTTAAAATTATAAATAACATGGTTTCAAAAATGTTAATTTGTTTATGGAGACTGCAGCTCCGTAATTCAAATTACATTTTTAAGCATGAACTATGTTAACTAAAAGCTAAAGAAGGTAAAAGAGAGACTTCAATAACAAAGTCTGTTTTTTCCACTTTAAATATCCGACCCAAATTAAATTGATACACTAAGAGATTAACATGGCTTGAACGGAAATATTTCAGCTTTGTTAGAAAATTGGAACTGGCAATAAGCTTTATATAAAGCTTGTTGAAATTACTGTTTTACAACATTAGGCACAGATCCTATCACTTGTTTTTTTAGCCCTAAAGTAATATAAAATGACTGAGATCTTATTGCTTGTAATAATAATGATTCATCATAAACCAGTCCATGTGAAAGAAGTTAAGATATACATGATCTTTGATTTTAAATGTATGTAAAAAAAATGTGTTTTGTCTTTGAACAAACTGTATGGAACTAAATATGAATTGCTTTTCTAAGGGTTTTGTATTCATTTATTTTATTTCTTTTTCACTTGGAATTTGAATGCAACTAAAGATAAATTTTGAAAAGCATCAAAATATCAGAAGGCCACATTAAAACTCGTCATCAGTTACAAAACCATCTGATGTTATTAGTTATGCTGAACTGAGGTGAACCTCAGAGGGACAGTTTAACCTGAAACAGGACAAAAGATATAATAAACAACTCTGACCATGATGTAAACATCTAAATGTTTATGGCGAGGCTGGGTTTGTGTGTTCTGGCCTGGGGCACGAAAACTATGTCAGAGGGGAAAAAATAAAATAAAGCCAGCTCCTGAAGGGTTAAATTCTAATTCTAATCTTGGTTTGTTTTGGGCAGTCTTCTCAATGTGCTGAATTATGGGGAAAACTCTTATCATTTATAGAGAAACACTGGAAGCTCAAAAAACTAAAAGCGAAAATCATTGCTTTAAAGTTTTACACTTGACCAATTAAGATTGAAAAGTTATATATGAATAAAAGTATTACTAACAGTAAATACACATGGTCAAAGGACCAGAAGGATATCAAAAAAGTTTGTAATAAGTCAAAAACCTATGTCATATTGGAAAAGACATAATTGTGCTCCTTGGGAGACACTTTTGTTTTAGTTTTTTGGTTTTTTTTTTGTTTTCTTTCTTTTGGATGTGTTTTGAACAGAGTTTCAAAGGAAAGGTGAGGAATAGATCCAATTTTCCAGGATCAGCAGAACAACATCACGTTAAAGGGACACTAAGGGGACCAGGGTTTTAACTGGATGCTATTAACACTCTTGTTTTCTTTGAGTTATTGCTTTCAGATTAAAGGAGACGCCACCTTTCTGCCAACAGAAGACTGAAAAGACAGTTCTAGCAGTGCGGTAAGTAGTCATAATCATATTTGGACACTAAATTATGCTAAGTTTTAACCAAGTTATGCCAGATCTTCCAGCAGGAAAGGTGGTGTCTTAAAGATGTTTGTTGCTTTCTGCCATTAACAGCTCTATCTTTCTGCTTCTTTTTCTTTGCAAAGAAAATATGATAGGATTGTGCTAACATAGAGATTCTAGACTCTTTTTTAGACATTCTCAGGTGAGAGAATACCAAAACAGTGTCACATTGACGTGGGGGCTGATCCTTGGGACAAGGAGAAAAGGTGATGTCATTGACTTCAGCCTGATCCAGTTTTGAGTATTATTTTGTCAGAGACAAAGTTTTATTTATTTTTTTCTATCCTTTTATTTCTTTTATGTTTGTCATTTTAGAGGGAACACTGTGGCTAAAATGTTGTTTGTGACTGCTTTGCTGTAATTTCTTTTCAACCTATGGAGCGTTTTCATTGGCGGCAGAATTTATTCTGTTTGCAGGCGTGAGGACTGGAGGATGGGCTTGAAGGGAAGGAGAATGTTTGGCTGCTGAACTCAGACATTGGACTGAAAAAAGACATTGAAGGACTATGACTGAGGCATCGGACAACCTTCGACAACAAACACAGATGAGTTCTGCAGACACGACTTCATGCATTTCACTTCAGATTTTTTTGTACACAATTAAAACAAAACACACCTTACGAAACACATTAGGATTATGTAAAGGTGGAAAACTTTTAAAGAAGTAACTTGATGGAATCATAGAGCAACCTAATAAATTAAGTGGGTATTATATCCTCCCACCAGGAGGAGGCCCAGGGGAAGACCCAGGACACGCTGGAGGGACTATGTCTCCCTGCTGGGAAGGCCTTAGGATTCCCCCGGAGGAGCTGGGGAGAGGGACGTCTGGGCCTCCCTACTGAAGCTGCTACCCCCGCGACCCGACACCGGATAAGCAGAAGAAAACGGACAGACGGACGGACGGACTAACAACTTTTTCGGATTCTAATGTTATGATAAATTCAAAGTTCTAAAGTAAATGTACTATCATTCTGCACCCTCAGTCTCCTGGCTTGCAGAAGAGCCTTCGCCATTCGGTATCCGGAGTGAAGTTGCCTGGATTTAATGTCCCTCACACACTGATCGAACTCATTATCCGACATGGTGGTGTATAATACCCTCACCGAAAGACCTGACTCAGCCATTGTTATAAGAATTATTATTCTGAAGTCACTATGGCCTCACACCACTCAGACAGAGGAGGCCTGGAGACCTGATGTCTGTGTATAAGATCCACTGTTTGCTGAGTGCAAGGCTGAATGCTGTGTAGATACTGTGCAGCATGGTGTTTGTCTAGGATAAACTGTCTTTGTTATGTCTCAAGCCAAGACCACTGTGCAGTTTTAGGGGGAGCCGAAAAGCGAGACAGGCAGAGACAGGGCAGACACAGACTGCAGCGGGACCGTGGGGTGCGATTACTTTCCATCTATGTGAATCTCTGCTCTGTTTCTCAATAAAAGTACTAGAACTTCATCACCACCGTCTTTTCATTTAGTAATGATGGAAACTCAGTTATCTTTGCTTAGAATTCCATCCACAGCCATCCGTCCATGTACAGTCCGTCTGGAAATGCCTAAAAGTTTGGCTATACATGTGACAGGGTAATGGAGTTCTAGAAGACAGCAAAGATAGTCTGGGGATATGACCATCCGCTGCCATCCAGCTGGTCCTCGCTAAAAATGCACAACAGATGTTTGTTGTTCTTCACTATATTTTTCTAAGTTAATTAGTCTGTGCAAATGACCCTGAGCATCCAGAATTTCTGAAGGAACAGTTACTTGACAAGACAAGGCATTTTAAAAACACAAGTTCTACAGTGCAGATGAAATCTAGGTATTCCAGATCCAGTGGCGCATGCTCAAGAACATGCTCCAAATTATCAGAGTCTATCAAAAATATGACCCAGCAAAAGTTCCTTGAACAGAGAGAAGAAAAAGAAAAAACAATGTCATAAAATTGTTAGTAAAAATCAATTTATAATTTTGAAATAGAATGGTCATTATTGTTTGAAATTGTGTAAAATTACAGTAAGATATTTAATCTAAAATAAATTACAGAATGTGGTTACATTCTAATTTCTAATAATTTTCAAAAACAGTAAGCTTTTTAATCAACTGACAAACCCAAAGGAGGTTTTTTATAGTGTTACTAAGCAACGAACATTTGGTACGCAAACTAAAAAGAATGTAAATTAAATTACTATTAAAAAACAGAGAAACTGATGCCCAAAGCCATGTTTGAAATCAAGTTGTAAGGGTGTGTCTCAATTCAGGGGCTGCATCAGTGCAGACTCGCCGGAATTTGGCAACGGGTGAAACGGCGGTCTAATGGCGGAGGAAACACCTGCATGGTAGTTTGCTGCATCTTTATCACACCGAAAGAAAATCACAAGTTAGGAAAAAGAAAAGGCGCCATTAATTTCCAGATCAAAGCTCTGTGCCTTCTTGAGAAGAGACAAGCCTAATTTTTATGGGAGAGAGATATTTGCTCTACAGGTAAATATTTCATTTAAAGAAAGAGGTTTTGGAGGTGAAGTTGCTAAACGTTTAGTAACAAATTAGAGAAATGACATTTGTAATTAATTTATTTTTAGTTTTTATTTTACATAAAAATCACCGAACATTAACCTGACATTAGTTCAGCTAAGCGTCACAGCTGTGGTTCACGCTGTCACGGTTGCTAGGCAACGGGTGAGCTGGCAAAAATTCCTTTTCTGGAATTTTCTCACAACATGAACAAAGTATTTAAGATTGGCCTACAGATGACATCCTCTCCACATAGCCATTCTGCTGTGAATAAACCAGGATTCTCCAAAGGCCTCAGAGCCTCAGATCCTCCTCCTCCACGTATCACAGAACACTCTGGTACTGAGGAACTCCAAATTACTTCGCTGTGATACAGATTGGGCCCTGGCCACACGTTTATCACACATGACAGTTCCCAGCATCAGCCGGAGATTATGGAATATCTGTGATAATACGTGGCAGAAATAAGAAAAACAAAAGGATAAACAGGAACAAATACTTAAAAGTCATAAACTGTCAGATGCAACCTGTCACAGAGACATCATCAACCACTAAGTCATATAAACTGGGTTTATTAAATATTAGATCTCTGTCAGGAAAATCCCTTTTAATTAATGACTTCATTATTGACAATAATCTTGATGTAATGTTTTTAACAGAAACATGGCTGCATGAATTTAATGAAGCAGTTATACTGATGGAGTCGACTCCTCCAAACTACAATTTTCTTTGTGAGAGCAGACAGCAAAGGAAAGGTGGAGGAGTAGCAACATTGTTTAATGATTCACTAAAATGTAAAAAGGTGTTTTTGGGAAAATTTGACTCTTTTGAACATTTGGCTCTCCAGGTAAAGAGCCCGGTACGAACTATGTTTCTGAATGTGTACAGGCCTCCTAAGTCCACATCAAACTTTTTTAATGATTTTAGTGACCTGCTGTCTGTGATATGTGTTGATTATGACTTTTTAATTATTGTTGGAGACTTCAACTTTCACGTTGACAACCCTGAAGACAGAAGTGCAAAAGAACTGTGTGACACACTTAGAAACTTTGGTTTAACTCAGAATGTTAAACAGCCAACACACAAACAGGGGCATATTTTAGACTTGATCATCACTAAAGGTCTAAAAATTTCACAGGTCAATGTAACTGATGTTGCCTTATCCGATCACTTCTCCGTTACCTTTGAATGTATCATTTCCAGTGACTCATTTAGCCAAAGGGACATCGTAAGAAAACGCACCTTTAAGGACAATGCCACAGAAAATTTTATTCAAGCTTACTCTGCTACTTCAACCTTGGGCTGCAACTCAGTAGATGAGCTAGTAGATAACTTTCAGCCTAAAGTCTCAGACATCATTAACTGCATTGCTCCAGTTAAAGTGAAGGTTTTTTACGGGAAGAAAAAATCTCCTTGGAGAAATGCTCCAGCACTTAGAGGCGAAAAAAGGGAATGTCGGAAAGCTGAACGCAGGTGGAGAAAGAATAGACTCCTGGTTCACTATGACATCTATAAAGAGAGACTTAACAGATATAACTTACAATTGAAAAATGCAAGAGAATCTTTCTTCTCTGAGATCATTAAGAAAAACATTAATAATGCTCGTGTCTTATTTTCCACAGTCGACAGGTTAACAAATCCTCCTGTGTCCGTGGCTTCAGAACTCCACTCCACCAGGGCCTGCAACGAATTTGCAAACTTCTTTACTGAAACAATCCAAAAGATTAGAGGATCTGTTTGTACATCCATACTAAGTTCAGTACCAACGTTGTCTCCTACCAGAATTGATTTTGACCAAATGTCCCAATTCAGCCAAATAAACTCCAAAAGCTTAGAGCAGATAATTCAGCAGTTAAGTTCCTCCTCCTGCTGTCTTGATGTTCTCCCCGCAGCTTTCTTTAAAAAAGTTTTACCTGTCATAGCATCTGATTTGACTCGGATAATAAACACGTCCCTTCTGTCAGGTGTTTTCCCCCAGTCCCTAAAAACAGCAATTATCAAACCACTGCTGAAAAAGAATAATTTAGACAAACTTCTACTCCAGAACTACAGGCCCATCTCAAACCTCCCCTTTATCAGTAAGATCATTGAAAAAGTTGTATTTCAACAATTAAACACCTTCTTAACAACGACCAGCCGCTTTGATGTTTTCCAGTCAGGTTTCCTCACCACAGTACAGAGACCGCCCTTATCAAGGTGTTTAATGACATCCATATAAATACAGACTGTGGAAGAACCACCGTGCTGGTTCTATTGGACCTCAGTGCAGCATTTGATACATTCGATCACTCCATCCTGTTAGAACGCCTGGAAAACTGGGTCGGTCTCTCTGGTACAGCTCTCAACTGGTTTAAATCCTACTTAAAGGACAGGGAATTTTTTGTATCAGTAGGTAACTTTACATCAGAGATGACAAAAATCCCATTTGGGGTTCCCCAAGGGTCCATCCTGGGTCCCCTCCTATTCAATATCTACATGCTCCCTCTAGCCCAGATAATAAAAAACAACAACATCAGCTATCATAACTATGCAGACGACACACAGCTCTACATCACCATGTCACCAGGTGACTATGAACCAATTCAGGCACTGAGTAAATGCCTAGAAGAAATCAATACGTGGATGTGCCAAAATTTTCTCCAATTGAATAAAAACAAAACTGAAGTAATAATATTTGGACCAATAGAGGAAAGATCAAAAGTTAGCACACAGCTTCAGTCGCTTCAGCTAAAAACCACCAATCAGGCCCGAAATCTGGGAGTAGTGATGGACTCAGACCTGAACCTTCAAAAGCATCTAAAGACAATTACAAGGTCAGCTTTCTATCACCTGAGGAACATTTCCAGGATTAAAGGACTGATGTCTCAGCAGGATGTGGAAAAACTAATCCATGCGTTTATATTTAGTAGAATTGATTACTGCAACGGTGTTTTCACAGGACTTCCTAAAAAGTGGGTCAGACAGCTGCAGCTGATCCAGAACGCTGCTGCCCGCGTCCTCACTAAGACTAAGAAAGTAGAGCACATAACCCCAGTTCTAAAGTCCTTACACTGGCTCCCTGTATCTCAGAGAATAGACTTTAAAATACTTCTGTTAGTCTATAAATCCTTAAATGGCTTAGCACCTAAATACATCACAGACTTGTTATCAGTGTATCAACCCTCCAGACCACTAAGGTCTTCTGGCTCCAGTCTACTCCACACACCTAGAACCAGAACTAAACAAGGAGAAGCAGCATTTAGTTCCTATACTCCACTTATCTGGAACAAACTTCCAGAAAACTGTAAAAGTGCGGAAAGCCTGAGTTCTTTTAAATCAAGATTAAAAACACATCTGTTTAAAATTGCCTTTGACTGTTCTAGTTAAACAGTTTTACTGTTTTTAATGTTCTTTTTTGTTACTACATTCTATCCCTACTTGCTTTTATTCTATTTTCTATCTACATTTTATTATTTTGGTATATCTTAATCATGTAAAGCACTTTGTATTGTCTTGTACTGAATTGTGCTATATAAATAAATTTGCCTTGCCTTGCCTTGCCTTGCCTAAAGTGAATCTTATGTACATAAACTGGCAAGAAGAATTTATTAATATATGCAATTTGTTTACAAAAAATGTAAATGCATTTCAAATTTAAAATGGTAAAACAATACTAAGTTTAAACATTTCACTTATAGCATACTTGTAGGCCATTTAATTATTTGTGGTGCAGGAAACATCCATTATTCAGCCTTTTGGGGAAGGCGCTGCTCATCTGTCAATCCAGTCAGACCTTTGGCCACGGCAAACTGCACCTTTTAACAAAGTTAGAGGAACAGTTACTTTATATATATATTAGTCCTTGTCATAATATTTATATAAAAATATAGATCATTTATAGTGACAAATATAAACTGTCCATATTTTTCTGCTTACCTTCCTGATATATATCCAAATTACCAATCCAGATTAGACTCTTGTGAATTAGAATGGTGGATTTACCTCTACAGACAGGAAGAGGTGGTGTGCTGACAGAATATTACCCAAACTTCAATTATCTTAAGCAGCATCAATGAACAAGAGATCAGACTTTTACTTCTCTTGAAAAGATGCACATCTGTTGATTAGAAAATAAAAAAAGTTACTCATATACCAAATTTTATTTCACAAATGCTTTAAAGCCAATTTTGATTAGCTCTCTAACACTGATACCATAAAAAATAAACTAAAAATAAAGTTGGAGCATCATTCTAAAGATAACTTATATTTTAACGAGACAAGCTTGCATCAAGAGCTTTGGGACATCAGTTTTGTACAATTTCAAACTTCAAGCCTAAACATTATGAAGTAGGCAGTCATTTGAATGTTTTGATATCAATTATTACATAAATTCAATCCAAAACATTTAGCCCTGCTGCATTTGTAAAATAAACTGACCAGCAATGTAGTCACAACTAGGCAACAATGAGGCAACAGCTAGGATGTTTTTGACTCAGACGATTCATTAACCTACTGTTCATAAGATCACTGCTGCGAGACTGAAGGACTAAATACTTCAGCACCGTGGCTTGGAGTATTTAGGCAGTGAGCTGATAGCTCGAGGACGCCAGAGTGTTAACCTTGTGTGGTACGCCTCAGTGGCCACTGTCTGCTGGCAACTCTCCTTTTCCTGTGTTAATCCCTGTTTCCTGTCTCTTTCAGATTGACTCACGCTCTGGATAACGCTCCAAGTGTCCTCCCGTGTTCTAACGTCTCAAGTCAAGTTTCCTGGCTCTCACTGGTCTGGATTCTATCCTTGGCACTCCCTTGTGCTCTCTTGGAGTTACCAAGCCGGGCAAATAACTCCAGCGGACCTCCCTGGTTCCTCCAGCTGCTCACTGACCACAGCTCCCTCCTTCGGTGCTGCTCGGACCCCGCCATAGCTCCATCTGCCTGCTCACCTGTTGCTCAGTAGCCTGATTCCATCATAGAGGAGAGATCTTCTGAATCCATCTCCCAGCTCCTGTCCCCCAGCTAGGTAGCCCAAACTCAGCGGTAAGCACACTACAAACCCCGTACAGGACTGTGTCATTCCCATGACACAGTCTAACTCTCTGTTTCCTTCGTTCACAGAAAAAAATCGGTCCCGGTCTCTCGTTTCAGTCAAGCGCTCGCTCAACGAGGCTCCTCCACGTCATTGAATCACTGTTTTCCTAATTAACACCTTAAACTGCTTTCTGTCTCCTGATTGTGTTCTGCATGGGGGCCAAACACCTAAACATTATTATTATTTATTAATATGTATACTTTAAGAGTTTATTTAAGTTAGAAGGAGAAGTTAGAAGTTTTGCTTGTTTGGACTTTTGGTGGCCAAGCCTGTGGCTTTAAAAGCAGGGCTCTACTAGACTTAGACTTAGACTTTCTTTATTGTCATTTTGTATACACAGAGTGAATACAGAACGAAATTTCGTTTTCACACAGCTCAGAAAGATTGCAGTAACTCTACAGGATACCTGACAGTGAATTACAGTACAGGATAAAGTGCAGTGATAAATCGCAGTCACTTACAGGATAAGTTTCAATTGACTTCCGGATAAAGTGCAGCAGTGAACAGTAGGCAGTTGAAATGTAAACAATGTAAAACAAATGTAAACAAATATGCAGTAAGGTGCATCAGTGATTTATCAGTAGACAGTTGTGCAGCAAGGTGCAGCAGTGATTTAAAAGTAGACAGTTGCATTGTAAACAGTTTTGCAGTACGTTTCCGGGTAAGGTGCAGCAGCAATTTTGCAGGATACGATACAAATGTGCAAATGGGCAAATGTGCAAATCAGCGAGTCGAGTGTGGTACATAGTCCGTTTTTATACTTCAGCAGTTCAGCAGTTCAACAGTCTGATGGCAGCAGGGAAAAAGCTTTTGCAGAACCTAGTGGACCTGCAGCGGATGCTGCGGAACCTCTTTCCAGAGGGCAGCAGGGAGAATAGTCTATGGTGGGGGTGTGAGGGGTCCCTGATGATGTTACGGGCTCGAGACACACAGCGCTGCGATGAAATGTCTTTAATGGAGGGAAGAGGAGCCCTGATGATCCCTTCTGCTGTCCTCACCACTCTCCTCACGTTCTTCCAGTCGGAGGCACTCCAGCCTCCACACCACACAGAGAGACAGCTGGTCAGAATACTCTCTATGGTGCTTCTGTAGAAGGTCGTGAGGATGGGCGGGGGCAGCCGGGCTCTCCTCATCCTCCGCAGAAAGTACAGTCGCTTCTGTGCCCTCTTCACCAGTGACGTGGTGTTCACAGACCAGGTGAGGTTGTCCGTGATGTGCACCCCCAGGAACTTGGTGCTGCTGACCACCTCCACCGCTGAGTTGTTGATGAGCAGTGGAGCATGGTGAGGCTGGTTCTTCCTGAAGTCGACGATGATCTCCTTCGTCTTCTCCACGTTCAGGATCAGGCTGTTGTCTCTGCACCAGCCCACCAGCTGCTCCACCTCCTCTCTGTAGTCCTGGTCGTTGTCGTCCCTGATCAGACCCACCACCGTTGTGTTGTCTGCAAACTTCACAATATGATTGGTGGTGAACCTGGGGGCGCAGTCGTGTGTCATCAGGGTGAACAGCAGGGGGCTCAGGACGCAGCCCTGAGGGGAGCCCGTGCTGAGGGTGATGACATCAGAGGTGTTCTGTCTGACCCGGACTGACTGAGGTCTGTTGGTGAGGAAGCCTAGCAGCCAGTTTCGTAGGGGTGTGTTGAAGCCCAGACGCTCCAGTTTTCCCACCAGATGTTGTGGGATCATGGTGTTGAACGCTAAACTGAAGTCCAGGAACAGCATCCGCACGTGCGTGTTCTTCTCCTCCAGGTGTGCCAGGCTCAGGTGAAGAGCAGAGGAGATGGCGTCCTCAGTGGAGCGGTTCCGTCGGTAGGCAAACTGGAACGGGTCGAGTGTTGATGGGAGACTGGAGACGATGTGTTCTTTTACCAGCCTTTCAAAGCACTTTATCATGATTGGAGTCAGTGCAACAGGCCGGTAGTCGTTGAAACAGGTGACTTGAGGTTTCTTTGGCACCGGAATGATGGAGGCAGACTTGAAGCATGCTGGCACTGTGGCTTGGTCCAGCGAGGTGTTAAAAATGTCTGTGAGGACACCAGCCAGCTGACCTGCACACTCCTTGAGCACCCGCCCAGGTATGTTGTCGGGGCCTGGGGCCTTCCGCGGGTTGACTCTCCTCAGAGTCTTCCACACGTCGGCGGTGTCAAGGCAGAGGATCTCCTCTTCCTGATGGGGAACAGCTTTCACTGCTGGAGTGCTGTTTAGTGCCTCAAACCTCCCAAAGAAGTTATTTAGTCCATTGAGGAAGTCAGCATCAACTTCACCCTCCGGGGGGGAGGGCGTGTTGTATTCAGTGATCGCCTGGATGCCTTTCCACATGCTCCTGGTGTTGCTGGCGTCGTGGAAAAGCTCCTGGATTTTCTGACTGTGGTTCCGCTTTGCTAGCCTGATGGCACGGTACAGGTTGGCTCTCGCTGTCCTCAATGCCTCCTTGTCTCCAGACTTGAAGGCTGAGTTCCGTGCTTTTAGCGCTTGACGGACCTACGCAGTAATCCAGGGTCGTTGGTTGGCTCGGGTGATGATGGTCTTGGTGGTGCTGACGTCCTCAATGCATTTGTTGATGTAGGCTGACACAGTCATGGCATACTCATCAATGTTGATCTTGTCCTCATAAGTTGCAGCAGCTTTGAACATGTCCCAGTCGGAGCACTCAAAACAGTCCTGGAGCGCCTCCATGGCTCCCTCAGTCCACACCCTCACCTGCCTCGCTGTTGGTTTTGCTCTGATCAGCAGGGGCCTGTATGCAGGAATTAGCATCACAGAAAGGTGGTCTGAAGAGCCCAGGTGGGGGCGGGGGGCTGCCCTGAATGCTCCTTTAATATTTGTGTAGACTAAGTCTAGAGTGTTCTCTCCCCGAGTTGCAAAATCCACGTGTTGGTAAAAATGAGGGAGAACAGTTTTCATATTTGCCTGGTTAAAATCCCCAGCAATGATGAAAACACCCTCTGTGTGTGCAGATTGCAGCTCAGAGATAGTCCGATAGAGAACACTCATAGCATCTTTAGTATTAGCTCTCGGAGGAACATAAACCGCTGCGATGATAACAACAGTGAACTCTTTAGGCGGATAAAAAGGTCTGCAGCTAATAATCAAAAGCTCAATGTCCGGAGAGCAGAGACTTGTGACTAATCTAGCATTTTTACACCAGGTGTTATTGGTGTAAACGCAGAGTCCGCCTCCTCGGGACTTACCGCAGGGAGCAGTCTGGCTAGACTCCTGAGAAGTCATACTGAAGGTGATGGACTCTTACATGGAAAGTTCTGCTGTTTGTCTGATTTTAATCTGCCTTGGACATCCTTTCTATATACTCTACACTTGTCATCTGTTCACCTGAAAAAAAGTTTAATAAATTACACTAAAGTGATCTCTGGACTTGGCCAGTCATTTATGTTTGACCAAGTCATAATAGAAACCTGTCCTGGTCAGACTTGATTTGGCTTGAATGCCCATCAGCCTTTATGATTACCAGGTTATCCTTGTTGCTATTTATTAACATTGAGCAAACTTTTCCACTGATGAGGTTCGCCTCAGTACATTCGAATTGCAGAGCCGGCCACACCAAGTGACAACACAAAATAGTTAAAAATGTTCTTGTACTTTTATATGAGGCCACTTCTTCATGTCATCCTCTCAGTCATGAATAGTTTGAAGATGTGGCACTGACCTGCCACTTTGATTGCTCTGCAATTTTTGGAAATGTTGCCGCAAAATTTTGATTTCAGTCAAACTAATCTTATTTTGCCTAGAGAAGTGCTGACACGGAAGTGCCCCACAAAAAACAGAGGTTGGACCCATAATTACTTCCACGTTCGAAAATGAGGTGGATGTTCTGGAGTCATTAGTTAGTTTTTTCTCTGTTGTCTTTGTTGCAGGTGAAAAAGGATCAGGGTGCCCCAGTCTTCATCATCAACCTTCTATTTTCTGATCTTGTTCAGTTCTGCAGCAGAATTACATTTTATGTATATAGACATGTTGTCAGCAGTGTCATCACGTTTTTTGGTTTAATGGCGAGTGTTGGATTCATGGTCTGTATCTCCTTGGAAAGGTAACTATACGTTTCCCTTTAAGCTTCTTTATTAGGCGCCCGCCTATGCATTGAAAATCCATGGCGGAGGCCTAGTACTATCCACCTAATAAGGGTTTCTTTATTATTATTATTATTATTCCTTATTATTCTTCCGTCACCGTTAATACAGGCTGAACCGTAGGGTCTAGCCCCACATACTATTATAGCATTGGAGACCGCTCCTCTGTAACGAGGAGTTGTTAGGGTTGTTATTAGCCTGGCTTAAAGGAACGATCTTTTGATCACCCATATGAGGGTGAGTATTGAGGTGATGATTGGCCAGAATTAATTCCGCCAATAACAACCCTAATGACTCCTTGTTACAGAGGAATGGACCAGTTTCGGTTCAATCTGGTGGCTTAATGACTTTAACGACTGCACACTACTAAGGGGTAGACCTGTTTCGGTTGAATTTGCATGTTATCTAAGCCATTACAAGGTCTTTGTTTGGGCATTAGTATAAAGCTTGGTACTCCACATTACCCCAGAATTTTTGAATTGAGAAAGCTTCCTGGAGAGGAAGCGAAACGTCTTCAACTACGGAAAACAAGTCCAGTTGCTTTGTTTTTTACTTTTTTTGGAATGACCATGACCTGGATGACTGAGAATCTTCACCATCAGGTGATATCAACTATTGTCCTGATATCAGCCTGAGAGCTGATATCAAACACAAATACATCAACAAATACATCAACAAATACACAGTTAGAATTAGAAATTCTTTCATGAAAAGAAAAAAACTGAATGGGGGATAATATTGAACAAACCATTATTCTAAAGGAAACATTGATAAGATTTACTCATTAGCAAATAGTTTTTTCTTTCAGAAAGCATTAAACTAAACCATTAACTGCTAGAATAAACCTCAAAGCTTTTGCATTATCACTTTTTTCTAACCAACACTCCTAATTGCTTCAGGGAAAAAGCTTTGATTTGATGTCAGATCAGCCGTTTCCATTTCAGCCGACCAGTTAGATAGATGTCAGCGCTCCAGAAAGCATCTCTGGCTGCAGGAACCTAAACAAACCTGGACAAAAAAGGTAAACTATACACTTCTGTGATTACTTATAAAAGTTATGTTCTTTATTTAAAGCCTGTTTTTTGTTCTGCTGTTGAGGTGATGGGAAGTATGCTTGGGAGATGAATTCAGAAAGCAGATGGTTCTGGTTTTTATAGATGTTGTAATCAGATGATGTGTTGGTGATGAATAGCTGCTGAAACATTTTCAATGTGTGGTAAAACATCTTTATTAATCACAACCAAAATGTCTAGATGATAATGAATGCTTTATTTCTCTTAGATGACAAACATAAACAGTAATAATCTGTAACCACACCATTTACAAATCAAATAATTCTCTAAATAATGTTTTTAGACCGGGCAGATTAATATTTCTATACAAAAGAGAAGTTTATTCCTAACAAGAAATGACACGGATGTCTTGTAGAGAAATTACCATTAATTGATACATATTTACTTAGAGCCCTGCGACAGACTGGCGACCTGTACAGGGTGTACCCCGCCTCTCGCCCGGTGAAAGCTGGACCCCATCAGGGGTTATGCGGGTCATAAAATGGATGGATGGATGGATATTTACTCAGAACAAATACTCGGAACGAGATGTAATAAACACATTACCTGCCGTATTAACTGAGATTAAAACTGTCTGATTTGATGATTGAGAAAATCATCCACTTTGACCTAAACATTTTCAATCATTTAGATTTTCTAGTTTAATATCTGATTTACATTCTACACATAAAGAACCATCAGACATTTTTTCTCTTAAGTTTTCCCCAACCATCATCACATCTGCTTACAGACACCACTGTCTTCAAAGTTCTGGTTCAACACTGAAGGATGGAAGAGATGAACTTCAACTGGACATCAGAGGAAAACAGCTTTGATAACAGCTCCAACATCAGCGAGAGCTTGAACACCACTCACAGAAACCATAGTGATAACAGTGACTCTGATATAGTTGAAAAAATTGAAGAATGGTTGGACTGGATCACCATTGGCATTGGACTTCCTTTGACTCTAATAGTGATAGTTGCAGTTTTTCTACAGGTGAGACAAAATAACTTAAACCTGATCAGCAACAATGAATGAGCTGTTTGACTTTGTGTCTGCTCTTTAAATAATGGTTCTCTCTCATTTCAGGTGTAAGTTTACCTTTTCTTACCTAGAAATGACTGAAATGTTTGAAACAGGAAACATTTTACATGTTAATAATATTCTGGTGTCATTAGTTACTTTTTTCTCTGTTGTCTTTGTTGCAGGTGAAAAAGGATCAGGGTGCCCCAGTCTACGTCATCAACCTTCTCTTTTCTGATCTCATTCAGTTCTGCGGAAGAATTACATTTTATGTATATAGACATGATATCGGCGATGGCATCATGTATTTTGGTGTAATGGCCAGTGTTGGATTCATGGTCTGTATCTCCTTAGAAAGGTAACTATGTGTTTCCCTTTAAGCTTCTCTATTGTCTCATATAATCCCATTACTCAGCACCTGATAGTCTCCATGGACTAAACAGCTCCATGTGTTATTACAGGTATTTGGTCATCGCCAAGCCACTGTGGTACAGATTCAGGAGAAACATCAAGACCTACGTGGTGGTCTGTGTGGTGGTCTGGACTCTTCCTCTTATTATTTCACTATCTCTGCTTCTGGCTACTGATCCTTGGATGTTTCTCACCATCTTAGCATATATGTTCCTCCTGCCCTTTCCCTTCTTCATCTTCTTCTTGGTTGGGACTATTAAAGCTCTGTCTGGAGCCCTCAGTGTCCCAGCAGAAGAAAAAAGACGAATCGTAGCCATTCAGGTTGTGGTGCTGGTAATTTACTCTCTGATTTTCCTGCCCATGATTGGTTACTTCCTCTCAAAGGAATACATATTAATTCCTTATCTTCTGTTTACAGCTTGCATTTTTCTTAGTCCCATTGCAGACACAACTCTGTATTTGTTAAGTAGGAAAAGCTTCCTGGATAAGTTTCTGGCTTCACTCTGTTCCTGTAAAGCATCAGACAATCAGGAGATGAGCAGCAAGGATACTGAAAGCACGACTGCTCCACATACTGAGACTGTTTAGGGTTTAATATCTGGAGCCTCCACAACAATCTACTGTAGCTGCTTTTTGGGTTGATTAGCAACTGTTATTGCCAGTAGCATTTTGTTTTAATTTCTCCTGTTATTCTGTTTAGTTGCAGGTATTGGTGCAGTTCCAGCCTTCTGCTGCTGGCTATCTTTGGGTTTAGGTGAAACTCATCCTGACTGGCACTTCCTGTTTGAACCCTTCTGCAGAAGTGGTTGGATCATCAGGTTTTGCTGGATATTTCTGACTTCTCTGACTAGCCAGAGAAATCATACAGCTCAGTACTAGACTCCTATATTGATCACGAGGTGATGCAGGAAAGAGTTACATTAGGATGCAAGTGTCCCGGACCGTCGTTCACATCATCTTAAATATAGATCAACAACGACGCCCTGCTGGAGCAGAACGTGTCTCCACTGTGAGTTTTCAGTCAGGCTGTAAAATAGCATAAACTCTGAGGTTTACCAACATGAACATGCTGCCCCAAGATTACTGTCCATTTGTTTATGTGAGCCACATCTGTGACGTCCACCGTCAGTGAGTTATCCGTCATTTCTCTGATGCTTTCAGCAGCTTCTGCATCTGTAATCTCATAATGTCTAATAGACTTTAAACACAATGTTTTATTAATCAGTAATGTCACAATTAAAATCTTATATGAGGTAAACGTGAGCTAAAGTTTTCTCCCTCTACCACATTTTTTTCAGGATTTATAGAGTGTTCAATGAAACAGCACTCTCTTAAGTCATAGAATGTGATAGGTCAGAGAAAGTGGTTTAACACTTTTTTGCTCTATAAGTAGCTCCAAACACGTCTCTTCCTCTATAATAGAGGTAGTGTTTCCTTTCTTGACATCAGCCTGCATCAAAAGATGTTGCCAGTTTGCTCTCAATTTTGTCGCACGCAGCTTTTCTGCTGTAGTAGATGTTGCAGATGTACATTTACCTGAATTATTTAAACCTGGCTTGACATAGTTGCACATCCTGATCCTGGTTTGGCATTCATTAAACATAAAGCCAAGATGCTCTGATCACACCATTTCAAGCGTAGATTTATCTCTCATCCTGGATTTTAAAATTCTGCTTTTGTGAAACAGCTCTGTCGGTTCTAGCTCTGTACGTACATACTGTAACATTTATATGCAAATGTGTTTTGTTTGTGTTTAAGTTTTGACTTTTTGTTATTAGGAAACAGAACCTAATAAACAACCTTACTGTGAAACCACAAACAACTGGTTGTAATGTTAGTAAATTGGACTGTGAATTGGCCGGGCTGATTTCAAAAGGAACCTCACTTCATAATCTTGGAGCAGCAACATTACAGGCTATATATCTTCTGACTTTTGACCTCTCCGCCTCCAAGAGTATCTCGAGGCATCGAACAGCAGCGTAGGGCTTCATCCGAATACATCTATTGGGTAAGGACTCTTTAGCCAAAGTGGAAGTTTATCATCATTTTCCATAAGTGCTGTTTGAAGAGTGCAGTCAATTAGTAAGGAGGAATTAAAATGAGCCTGTATGCTCCTAGATAGGTTTGTTCAACCAGAGACGTCTAAATGTTGCAGGACACCAGCCCTCGAGGACTGGAGTTGGTTTGATTCTGGCCGGCTGTCTGTCACCCCCTGCTTCATGTTAATCAAGTTCACTTTCTGCACATCCCCTCCCTGGGCTGCCACCTTACCGTGGTGGAGGGGTTTGAGTGTCCCAATGACCCTAGGAGCTATGCTGTCATTGGCTTTATGCCCCTAGTAGGGTCACCCAAGGCAGACAGGTCCTAAGGTGAGGGACCAGACAAAGAGCAGCCAATAAACCCCTTATGATGAATAAGACAAATGGATCTTGTGTTCCCTCACCCAGGCATGTGTCACCGGGGCCCCACTGTGGAGCCAGGCTTGAAGGTGGGGCAGGTTGACGAGCGGCTGGTGGCTCGCCAGGCTCTGGCTCTGGAATCAGTCTCCTTGAGAGGGTCTGGACATTCTTCCATTCTGGAGTTGCCCCTGGTGAGAGGCACCGAGTAGGAATGGGCATGCTAGTTGCCCCTCATCTTGGTGCCTGTACGTTGAGGTTTACCCCAGTGTACTAGAGGGTGGCCTCCCTCTGCATATGTGTAGGGGGACAGGTTCATACTGTTGTTTGTGCTAATGCACCAAACCGCAGCTTCTCCTCTCTCAGCAGGGTGCTTCTGACCACCCCCTCTTCAGACCCTCTTCTGCAGCTGCACACCTAACACAAAAGTTTTGTCATAACTTTTGTGTTAGCAAGATGGAGCCAGAACGTCTCACATCTGAAGCTGCACCTATGGTCGACCAAGCAGACACAGAGAGGCAGAAGGTTGTCGTTGTCGACCTCATCAACTTATCTGCAGATGAGTGGAGGAACTTAAACAGTTTTAACCTTGCTGCATGCGATGAAATTATTAAGGAACTGATGGATTTTATTGCAAACCCAACTAAAGATGCTCTGATTACAGATGTTGTTTGTCAGATCACCATGCTGCATCAGCAGAGATCTCAACTGAAAGCTAAAAAGTTTCTTCAGTTACAGGTTGAGCATCAGATGGTTTTAGACAGAGTGAGTGCTGCCAGACGTGAGCTCTCAAAGGCAGAGGTGAGGATGGTGGAAGCTGACGCTGAGACCAAGGAACTCAAAACTCCTGATGTCAGTGAGGCTGCATCTCACCAGAGAAGTGAGTCCTCCACCCTTCAGGACTGTGGAGGTACATTCTGTACCTCCACAGACTCCACGGGAGATGCTGGAAGTCAGACTGTCCACAGTGGAGAGTCGCACCACCCTGCTGCAGTGGACAGCCCCAAAGAGTACCAGGTAAACAACTCTGCAGACACAGGTGGTTCAGATTGGAGGGATGAGCAGACATCACACCTGACTCATAGCACCACCTATTCTGACTCTGTGCCGCCCCCTAAGGGCCAGAAGAGTCACACAGGTGGACCATACCAAACCCCACCATATGTCAGAGTTCACATCTTGGAAAACTTTCAATTAGATCAGGAACATTCTTCCTTACATCAAAAGTTAGTTCACAGACCTCCATCAGGTCACGAACATAACCGATTTGACTTCCCAGGTGGTCCAGGTCCACCTCATAATTACGGTTTCCGTTTTCGCCAACTCCAGTCCCTTCCTCGAGACATAGAACAGTTCGACCTAGATAATCATGATTACAACATTCATAATTATCTGCAGGAAGTCGACCACAGTCTCTTTGACCTGCCATTTCCCTCATCTCGTGAGAAACTAAAGCTTATTTGGAAAACAACAGCTAGAAGCGTTCTTATTTTCATTAAAGCTCTTCCTCCAGAGATTTGTGACAGTTATTCAGCTCTTTGCAAAGCTTCAAAAGAAGAATATTCTGTGTACAGGGATCAGGCTTCAATAACTCTTGGCGCTTTCAGTGTCATTCAACAGGAAAATTAAACACCCAGAGATTATTACTATCGTTTAAGGAACGTTTATTCCCAGGGATGGAATGCAGCAGGTCCTGAAGAGGACCCACTTTTTAAGTCTTTGTTCCTTCATAATTTACATGAGAGTGTACGTTATGAAGTGACAATGCATTGCAGGGAAAATAACTGTTCCGTGCATGAAATCTGCAGATATGCCCAGCTGGTTTGGAACACACGTTTGCAATGTGACAGGAAACAAAGCAAGCATAGAGTCTTAAACCTTCAGACAGGAAACAGGCCTAAGAAAAGACACAAAGCCAGTTCTCCAGTGATCCAGCAGACCGAAAGGTTTGGAGACAGGTTGCCACGAAAGCCTAGGCAGCCAGACGAAGGTCAACTCTTTTACAATGCAAAACCCCAAGGTCATATTGGTAAAAGGGACTTGGACTTGTTTTATCATTCCAAAAAAACGATCACAAAGAAAACTTTGAAAGTATCTGCCGAGATTTTCTCACCAAGTTTGTCACATGTTTAACAAGATTAAACGGCGAGCTGATTAAGGCCAAAGCATGGTTCTAGCATGGTTTACTCTGTTTTAACCCTTTCTTATTGTTCTAGGACTTAAGAAGTGGAGGCTAACCAATAGTTTACCACAGTGCTTAGAATTTTTTTTCTTGGGTTGGAATTTTGGTGTGTATGTCTAAATATTTGTTGCACATCCGAAGGATGGCTCTCTGAATATTTTATAGTTAGGGTCAGCTACCTGCCCAACATGCCTCAATCCTTCCAAGAGACACGCCTCCAATGGAATTGAACTTTCAATGACTACTCGTCCACAGGAACCCCTAGTGACTCTTTATCATTCCAGGTCATGGCGGATGGACCTTTGTTAAATCTGAAAATGGAGAATCGGATGATTTAAAGGGGGAATGTTATGCTATATTACCGCCATGAAAAATTAATTGATCTCAGATTGAATTCTGAACAGTTGTATGGAAAAAGTAACAAAATAATTCTATCCTGCTGCAAACAGAGGAGAGAGAGGCACAAAGGGCGGCCCCTCCTCTCTCAGCAGGGTGCTTCTGACCACCCCCTCTTCAGACCCTCTTCTGCAGCTCCCACATTCTTCAGAAAAAGACTCTTCTTTCCAAAAAAAGTAAAAAACAAAGCAACTGGACTTGTTTTATGTAGTTGAAGATGTTTTGCTTCCTCTCCCGGAAGCTTTCTCAATTCAAAAAGTCTGGAGTAATGTGGAGTAACAAGCTTTATGCCATTGCCCAGACTTTTTGAATTTAGAAAGCTTCCGGGAGAGGAAGCAAAAAGTCTTCAACTACATAAAACAAGTCCAGTTGCTCATCCTGGACCAGACCAGAGAACCATTTCGGGCCATGGGCCATGCACGGGCCTGACCGACACACAGGCCAGCATCTGGAGAGGACTCTCGTCGCCCGGGGAACATGTCCGGGCAAATACAGAGCTAAGTCTGGAGGAAAGATCCTGCCTGCCAATACAGCTCTGTTGTATTTCTCCTCAGCCTTTACCAGGAACCAAACCCCAGATGTAGCTGAAAGCCAGCAGCAGAACCCACCTTGAATGCTCAGGAGGACCGGCTTAAATCAGACTGCATCCAGGTCAGAGACTGTCTGCAGGACATCAGGCCTCCGATCCCAAACACATGCCTACTCTGCTAGGCCGCAGAACCCCAGGCTTGCACGCTGCTGAACAAACCAACAACGTTCCTGCTTTCAACGCCCCTTCCTTTGAATGGCCAAACTGGACAGAACTCACACAAGGCAAACGACAGGTTTGGGCAGAAAGAGGTGTGGGAGAAGTTAAAAGGTTTATTGGGAAATGTCTTGTAAACTGTTGTACACATGGTGCCTTTAGAACAAAGGGCTAACGGTGGGAGTGTTGGCCGAGTGGTTAGATCAGCGCGCTTGCGCTCTGAGAAGGATGCAAGTACCCAGTTCGATCCCCAGTGTCTGCACTCTGGGTCCCTGAGCAAGACCCTTAACCCCCGATTGCTCCCCGGGCGCCCCACTGCTCCTCAAGGGTGATGAGTTAAAAGCAGATAACAAATTTCGTTGTAATGTATGTTTCAATGTATGTTTCAATGACAATAAAAGATGATATTACTATTACTATTAGAACAGAAGTAGCTCACACAAGCCTTCCGTTTATGGTATTGCTTATATAATTTTAGTGTGTCTTTATGGTTATAACAAGGTTATCTCCACAAGTGTTTTATACATTAATGGGACATTATCGTATAAACGATTATCCAGCCCACTCATTATGACTAAAAATAAAGCTAAAGCTTTCATTTGTTAGCGCCAAATGCCCGCTAGCCAAAATGCTACTAGCCTCACTAACATCCGGTCCCGGACAATTCGAAAGGAGTTTGTTTTAAAGCACAAAGCTTAATCGTTCTGCTCAGCCATCCTTCGGTGGTGCTATGAGGCTTATTCCCGCATTAATATGGACTACTATGACTCCGATACCGAATATATATACGAAGAAACGGAGTTTGAACAAGGTGAACCTGAGGAGACTATCTAACGCTGCACAACACATAGAGCCCATGCTACATTGTAAGTACCCCTCAAAATCCTCGCTCGTGAAGTGTGAATTGCATAAAACACTTTTGTCACTGCCGGCAATCCAGTCCTTTCACGTTTCTTTTACGGATTTATCCCATTTCTTTCTGACCTTTTGATCCACGGGCCAAGTATGTAGCGCTACTTTCTGGCCTGCACTAGACCGCGGTGAAGTTGGTTTAACATGGGCATTCAAGCTCCGCGGCGTCAGCGGAGCACTCTTGAGAAACAAAAATCTAATCAGATTTGTTGACGGTCCCACCGCGTATGGGAGAAGGGAGCAGCTGAAACACGCTGGCCGAAATCGGAGTCCTTTAACCGGATCAACCGTGACCTAAATCCCGCTGACTCCGCGGAGCTTGAATGTGTAATGTCAAGCAAACTTCACCGCAGTCTGCACTACAGCCACTAACTACGCACCTAGAAGGCATTTTATTGTGGACTTAGTTCAGTGATTTTTTTCAAAAGCCCTTGCTCAAAGTAGATGTGGATCAGCTGATTTGGTGTGTGAAAGAAGATACTGGAAAACAGCCATATATCCTTGTTCCCCGTACCGGTTGTACAACGTAAACGCCTGTGTGTTTCTATGCAAGTTCGCTGCGCGCATTCTAGGTGTTCTTGAACTGACGTCACACGTCGGAAATGGCCGATCGTAAACGAAGACAGCACCAAATTCGGAATACCAAAATCGGTGTATAAAATGCGCAATATTTCATATTTAAACTTAATGTGAACACTTTTGACACATGAAAGTTTACCTTTTTCTGGAAGTTATTCAACGGTTTTCAGGGTTTTTTTTAAGTCCAAGAGTATTTTGATAACTTTAGACTTTAACCAGGTTAGCGGCTGATTGCTACAGCGACCCCTAGCGCCCGGAGTTAGAATGGCATAAACAAAGGCAAGCGATCCTAACGTAATCATTTTAATGAGCAAATAAGTCTTTAGAATATTATTTACTCAAAATAATGTTCTGGTTAACTGGGGCTTTGCATTGTAGTTTAGTTAAGTTTCACTAGCCTAGTAGAGAGGATTCGTTAATCGAAATATTGTGTTAATTCGGGATAAACAGCATTGCATAGTAATGTTCTCTGGATGTTCATTTTAATTCTGTTATTAAATTCTTGAACTGGAAAAGAAATTGTCACTCTTTTATTCTATGTGTGTGCAGGTTTTGCTGTAAAAAGATCGTTAGTGCTACAATTCATCCCTTTCAACCATTGTCTTGATATCAGCTTAAGAGCTGATCATCACCAGACAATACTTAATAGACAGATGGCTATTTAATAAACATTAAATAACTTTAAACAGTGTATAATTGCACAACAAGGCTATTGACGCACAGCCGCATGCCCGCTGCTGCTAAGCAGCTTTCCCCTGCAGTTCACCTTCTATATTTCCACTACTCCCATCTGGATGCCCAAAGTGAAGTGAACTGACACGAGGCACTAACATGTTTGGCAGAGAACTAAACAGGGAAAGTTAAATAGTTTATTTGGAAGATTTACGTAATGTGTTTTCTCTCGTTTTTAAACACATGGAGCTAACCGACGTAACCCCCGTTAGCTTCTTCAGACCATGCCATTGCTGATGTAATTCAAATCTGTTTTATGGTTATGACAAACATATTTCATTAGAAAGCATTTTGCAATGACAATGAACATTATTATTATCATAATCTCGCTACGTCTTTTTGCTCCATTCTAAATTCTTGTATTAACTGAGATCCAAAGTTTCTTGAGTGGTTTTAGATGGCCATTAGATTACATGACATATTGTCCATGGCCCAGAAGCATGGCCGTAGGTTTGCTTAGGGACCATAGGGACATGTCCCTACCAAAATTTTGGACTGACCTAATTGTCCCTACAAATAATTTGATGTGAATAACATTATAATATTTATTGTAATTTACAATATGTCGCTGCTGCATCGCTTCTTCTCCTCTCGTAGCTCCGCTGCCTGCCGCCGGCTGCTGCTCCCGCTCCTTCTGCCAGCCCAGCCCGGTCTCTCCTGTACCTTTAAATCTCCAGCACACGTGACTGTGCTGTGTGCTGTTTAACTCCACTCTCATTGGTTGTACTGCCTTAAATTCCACTTACCTCTTTCTGATTGGCTGTTTTGTAGTGCATGTGTGTGCAAAGACTGCAGGTTATTAAAAATTCAGATTCTTAGCCACAGCTGCCTGAAAAAGAAAAGGTGAGGGTTTCTCTTTTTACCAATTGCTATTATTGGTAAATTTTTTTTGTCGACCCTTTGAGGCAGTTCAGGTATAAATAGCAGGTGTTATTTATTTTACATAACATACAGTTTAAGAACACTAGATGTCGCCTAAACAACAGCTATACTTTGTTTAGACTTTTATAATAGCGTAATTAGGATTCCACAAAATGATAGTGCTATTTATTTAACTATTTCTACATCTAGAATTAGAATAAAGGCAAATAAAACTGAGGAACACTATTTACATTGGTTCTATTGTACAAATATTTCCACACTGTCCATTAGTAAATTAGTACAAACCAGAGACAGAGCTAGACATTCTCATCATCAGGGGCTTAGCCCACAAAATATTACATCATTCCATCTGTCCGTCTTCTTCCTCTTATCCGGGGTCGGGTCGCGGGGGTAGCAGCTTCAGTAGGCAGGCCCAGACGTCCCTCTCCCCAGCAACTTGGGCCAGCTCCTCAGGAGGAATCCCAAGGCGTTCCCAGGCCAGCCGGGAGACATAGTCCCTCCAGCGTATCCTGGGTCACCGCACAAATCCGCCCTAACGATCTCCCGCTCCATCTTACCCTCATTCGTGAACAAGACCACAAGATACTTGAATTCCTTCACTAGGGGCAGCACATCCTCCCCAACCCGGAGAAGGCACTCTACCCTTTTCCGGTTCAAGACCATGATCTCGGATTTGTAGGCACTGATTTTCATCCCAGCCGCTTCGCACTCGGCTGCGAACCGCTCCAGTGAGACCTGTAGATCACGCCCTGATGAAGCCAATAGGACCACGTCATCCGCGAATAGCAGAGACGCAATCCTAAGGCCACCAAAACGGATCCCCTCAACACCTTGGCTGCGCCTAGAAATTCTGTCCATAAAAGTTATGAACAGAATCGGTGACAAAGGGCAACCTTGGCGGAGTCCAACTCTCACCGGAAACGAGTCCGGTGTAACGATTGGGCTTGAATGACTGCTAAATGAGCTCAGAAGTAGATTTGGCTACAGAGTCGAGGGGTGTGAATAAAGGACAACACAAGAATTATGATTAACAGTTGCATATTTAATGTTATACTAGAAAGAATATTGGTTATATACACGTTAATAAGCTATATAATATAATTTATATGGATATGAAAAGAGTACACACACACACTCACACACACAAATTCTCTTCTTTCTAGAAATCTGGCCGGATTTATTAGTATTCCTAAATGCTGACAACCCAGGGTCCAGAACAGGAAGCAGAGCCGTAGTTTAACACACCTCTCTGCAGCTTCTGTACTGTTACCCATCCATTATCCAATTGAGACGTTGTCTTTCCCTCGGCCAAAACTTAACAGATCAAAAACTGATCTAAAAGGAACAAATCATAAAAACCTAATAAAAATCAATACGGTTCACCTTGAACCTAAAAATAAAACAATTAAATGTGGTCTATTAAATATAAGGTCTCTCCCTCCAAAGACTTTGTTGGTTAATGAATTGATTTCTGATAATCAGATTGATTTGTTTTGTCTCACAGAAACCTGGCTACAAGAGGACAACGTTAGTATAAATGAGTCAACTCCCTCCAATTATTCAAATTTCCCCATTCCCAGATCTGTGGGAAGAGGAGGAGGAGTGGCAACTATCTTTCAGTCTGATTTATTAATTAGTCCCAGGCCAATTAATAACTACAGTTCTTTTGAACATTTAAAACTCAGTTTCCCTCATCCAAACTGCAAAGCAATAAAACCTCTTCTGTTTGTTGTTTTGTATCGTCCACCAGGCCCTTACACTCAGTTTTTGGATGAGTTGTCAGATTTCTTATCTAATTTGGTGTTAAATACTGATAAGGTTATTATAGTGGGTGATTTTAACATCCATGTTGACACAGAATGTGATAACCTTAGTGTAACCTTTAAAACTATCCTAGATTCAATTGGTTTTGTTCAAAATGTGCATAAACCGACGCACTCTCGGCTCCATACTTTAGACCTTGTTCTGACATATGGCATTGATTGTGAAGAATTAACAGTATTCTCTCACAACCCTGTCCTGTCTGATCATTTTTTAATAACATTTGAGTTTAATCTAACTGAATTCTCCACCCCCAAAAGAGGGTTCCATTATAGTAGATTTTTATCGGATAATGCTGTATCAAAACTTAAAGAGTCTGTCCCCTTCTTAATATCCTCAGTATTGCAGAAATGCCCTGTAGATGGCAGCATTGCTGTTTCTTCCCATTCACAAATCGATACCTTTGCTAACAATCTGACTTCCTCATTGCGTTCTGCATTAAACAATGTAGCTCCCTTGAAAAAGAAGGTGATTATTCACAGGAAGCTGGCTCCTTGGTTTAATTCAGAGCTGCGTTCCTTGAAGCACAATGTTAGGAAATTGGAGAGAAAATGGCGCTCTACACACCAAGAGGAATCCTACCTAATCTGGAGGGACAGTCTATTGTTGTATAACAAGACCCTCCGCAGAGTTAGAGCAGCATATTTTTCATCATTAATTGAAGAGAATAAAAATAATCCTAGATTTCTCTTTAGTACAGTTGCCAAACTTACCCAGAGCCACAGCTCTGTTGATCCATCCATTCCCTTAGCTCTTAGTAGTAATGATTTTATGGGATTCTTCATAAATAAAATTGATGCCATTAAAAATAAAATAATTGGCATCCTCCCAAACATGATTACCTCGTCCTCAGTAAGTGAGGCAGCATTGGAGGAATCTTTAGAATCTGCGCAGTGTTTGAACTGTTTAGAAGCAGTAGAGCTTTCTGAGCTATCTAAAATTTTAGCTTCATCTAAACCTTCTACCTGTATGTTAGACCCAATCCCAACCAAGTTGTTTAAGGAGGTATTCCCTCTGATCAGTGGTCCTATTTTAGACATGATTAATCTATCCTTAGTAAATGGATATGTACCACAGGTTTTGAAAGTAGCTGTTATTAAACCTTTACTTAAGAAACCTTCTCTTGATCAAGATGAGTTAGTAAATTACAGACCTATATCTAATCTTCTTTTCTTATCTAAAATTCTTGAGAAAGTAGTTGCTAATCAACTTTGTGAACATTTACAAAGTAATGACCTACTTGAGGAGTTTCAGTCAGGCTTCAGAGCTCATCATAGCACTGAAACAGCTCTTGTGAAGGTCACTAATGATATTCTCATGGCCTCAGATAATGGACTTGTGTCTATACTTGTCCTGTTAGATCTCAGTGCTGCGTTTGATACAGTTGATCACAATATTCTCCTACAAAGACTTGAACATACTGTAGGGATTAAGGGGAAAGCATTAGGCTGGTTTAAATCTTATCTGTCAGACAGATTCCAATTTGTTCATGTTAATAATAAATCTTCCTCAAACTCTAGGGTCACCTGTGGAGTACCACAGGGTTCAGTCCTTGGACCAATTCTCTTTACTATATATATGCTTCCAATTGGCAAAATTATCAGACAGCATGGGATTAATTTCCACTGTTATGCTGATGATACTCAGCTATATTTATCCATAAATCCTGATGAATCCAATCAATTACTTCGACTGCAGTCATGTCTTGATGACATCAAAAGCTGGATGACTTTAAATTTCCTGCATCTAAATTCTGACAAGACCGAAGTTTTAATCTTTGGGCCAGAGTCCTCAAAAAATAAACTTCTTAACCAATCACTTAATCTGGGTGGCATTAACCTGGCCTCTGGTAATAAAGTAAAAAATCTTGGTGTTATTTTTGACCAAGACATGTCATTTAAATCCCATATTAAACAGGTTTCCAGAGTTTCCTTTTTTCACCTCCGAAATATCGCCAAAATTAGAAACATTCTGTCCAGGAGTGATGCTGAAAAACTGGTCCATGCATTTGTTACTTCAAGGCTGGACTATTGTAATTCTTTACTATCAGGAAGTCCACAAAATGCAGTTCAAAGCCTTCAGCTGATCCAAAATGCTGCAGCAAGAGTTCTGATGAAAATCAACAAGAGGGATCATATTTCTCCAATTTTAGCTTCCCTTCATTGGCTTCCTGTTAAATCAAGAATAGAATTTAAAATTCTTCTTCTAACGTATAAAGCCCTTAATAATCAAGCTCCATCATATATCAGAGCTCTGATTACCCCGTATGTTCCTAACAGAGCACTTCGCTCTCAGACTGCAGGTCTGCTGGTGGTTCCTAGAGTCTCTAAAAGTAGAATGGGAGGCAGATCCTTTAGCTATCAGGCTCCTCTCCTGTGGAACCAACTCCCAGTTTTGGTCCGTGAGGCAGACACCCTATCTATTTTTAAGACTAATGTTAAAACTTTCCTTTTTGACAAAGCTTATAGTTAGAGTGGCTCATGTTACCCTGAGCTATCTCTATAGTTGTGCTGTGATAGGCCTAGGCTGCTGGAGGACATCAGGGTCTAATTTTCTCACTCTACTGATTTCTACTGTTGTTCAGTCTACTGTTCTCCAGTTTTGCATTGCATTGCATTGAAATGACTGTTGTCATTTCAGCTTTTAACTTTTTGCTCTCTCTCTTTTTCTTCATAGTAGGTACACCTGGTCTGGCGTTCTGTTAACTGTGACATCATCCAGAGAAGACGGCTCACCCGCTACTACCATCTAATGTAGAACAGATTACTAGATCAATGTGTGCTTCTGTGCTTTTATGTCTCTCTTGTTGTGTCTCTGTTCTGTCTTCTGTAACCCCAGTCGGTCGAGACAGATGACCGTTCATACTGAGCCCGGTTCTGCCAGAGGTTTTCCTTCCCGTTAATGGGGAGTTTTTCTTCCCACTGTCGCTTCATGCTTGCTCAGTATGAGGGATTGCAGCAAAGCCATGTACAATGCAGATGACTCTCCCATTGGCTCTACGGTTCCCCAGGAGTGAATGCTGCTTGTCGGGACTTTGATGCAATCAACTGGTTTCCTTATATAGGACATTTTTGACCAATCTGTATAATCTGACCCAATCTGTATAATATGATTGAACTTGACTTTGTAAAGTGCCTTGAGATGACATGTTTCATGATTTGGCGCTATATAAATAAAATTGAATTGAATTGAATTGAATTGAAATTAGACAATCAATGTAATTTCGAGGGAGGGAAAAAAAACAAAAAAATGTTCCAACCGGATAATTCAAAGAAAACAACAAGGACCAAAAAAAATGAAACACTTCAGTTCAGGTTGTTAAAGGTTTTTCAGTTCATGAGGTCCATTGGTAAATCAAATTTGGTGGATCCAGGCTTGTACAAAACTTTTTCCTACCACACGGTGATTCTCTGGTAGCTCGCCACCCAATGGTACGGTGGCCCAGAGGTGTCACCACTAATACAAGAGCCGCAACACAAATACAACAGCTGCAACACAATTACGAGAGCCGCAACGGAAATCTAAAACTACAACGGAAGTGACGCAACAGTTGGTTGTTATACATGACAGTAGAAGAAGAAGAAGAAGCTGACGCAGCAGAAAAGCCAATGAAGAAGGAGATTATTACTCTTACCTTCCTCTTACCGCTTCCCTCCTGCATATCCTTAAAAAGTCATGTGACAAATTGGTTCATCTACTGATTCATACTCGCGATTTCTTCACTGAGTCTTTAGAAACATTTTAATCACAGTAATATGCTGTTTGTTTCACAACCTCCGCAATTCATGTATTATAATTACATATGACAGTTATAATTTTAGCAAATTTTGCAATTAAACACTTTTGAGCTAACATGGCATTATTGAACCAATCACTTTCAATTGTAATAAGTAAAGATGCTTCGTTTGAAGCACACAGCTACATAGTTGTCGGGTTTTTTTTGTGATTTCTGATGCAAAGAATCAGAAATCACAAAAACATTTCTGTGAAAATTTCTGTGAAAAGCAAAAAATTTTCCTCCACTGCTCTAGAAAGGATAACGTTGATCATGATTCTAATGGAGATGTGGCATATATGGCATAAGATAATTAGCACATTGCTAAACACACCACTAATGCTATCATTGTTTCCTTTCATCCTTTTCAACCAATAGAAGCCTAGTCAGTTTATATTTGGCATTAGCCTAATGCTTTTTTTATATTACAGATTAAAATGTATTGTCCTTTTTGTGGATATCATCTGCATTGTGAAACTGCATTCTGCAGTTCATGTGGCAAGAACATAACATTCTTGAATGATGCCAACAAGCCTGGTACAAGTGAAGGTAATATTTCAAAGACTCATAAAGCTTGTATATGGCCGAGGTTGTCCATATTCAGTTGTGTATATTGTAGGATTATACAGTACAGACTAAAAGTTTGGACAAACCTTCTCATTCAAAGAGTTTTCTTTATTTTCATGTCTATGGAAATTGTAGATTCACACTGAAGGCATCAAAACTATGAATTAACACATGTGGAATTATATACTTAACAAAAAAGGTGCGAAACAACTGAAAATATGTCTTATAATGTAGGTTCTTCAAAGTAGCCACCTTTTGCTTTGATTACGGCTTCGTAAACTCTTGGCATTCTCTTGATGAGCTTCAAGAGGTAGTCACCTGAAATTGTCTTCCAACAGTCTTGAAGGAGTTCCCAGAGATGCTTAGCACTTGTTGGCCCTTTTGCCCTCACTCTGGGGTCCAGCTCACCTCAAACCATCTCGATTGGGTTCAGGTCCGATGATTGTGGAGGTCAGGTCATCTGGCGCAGCACCCTATCACTCTCCTTCTTGGTCAAATAGCCCTTAAACAGCCTGGAGGCGTGTTTGGGATCATTGTCCTGTTGAAAACTAAATGATGGTCCAACTAAACGCAAACTGTATGGAATAGCATGCCGCTGCAAGATGCTGTGGTAGCCATGCCGGTTTAGTATGCCTTCAATTTTTAATAAATCCCCAACAGTGTCACCAGCAAAGCACCCCCACACCATCACACCTCCTCCTCCATGCTTCACGGTGGGAACCAGGCATGTAAAGTCCATCCATTCATCCTTTTCTGCATCGCACAAAGACACAATGGTTGCAACCAAAGATCTCAAATTTGAAAGAAAACTCTTTGAATGAGAAGGTGTGTCCAAACTTTTAGTCTGTACTGTAGATCAGAATACTGGAGGCAGGGGCGGTCCTAGGCTGTCCGGCACCCTAGGTGAGCAATGTACCCAGAACAGCCCCCAGCCCCACCTGGTACCTATGATTTGTAATTTATGTTTCTCTGATGGCACCCTGGTCAGCCACCCATGTCGCCTAAATCAGAAGCCACCACTAGATGAGTGAATGAAAGGATTAACAGCAATTCCATTCACTGCCTTAATCGTATTTCATAGGACCCTCAGAGGCAGGAAGCTCAGGAAGTAGTTCATTGGCCTCATTCCAGAACTTCAGAAGATTAAAAGAGAAGGAGAGACAAACATGTTGCAAAAAGAAAAGATACACTGAAGGAAAACACGGTGAAGGTAAATCTTTCTTGCATTTATTTTATTTCTTTATTTATTTTTTGCAATTTCTCACCAAGCCTGTTTACAGTAGCCTAATTCTATGTTTTCCTGTAGATTTCAGTAGGTATAATGCAGCTGAAGGATGGAGTGCTGAAAGCAGTCAGAGGAATGGTACTTCCCCTTGTTGTGCCACCAGGATTTGAAGCAGAGCAATTGCAAAAAGCTGCAGAACAAAAAATGATGGCCTTTAACAAACATTTTCGAAGTGGCCCTTACTTTCTGCTCTACCCTGACGGTACAAAGATAACCAATATACCAGGGACAGAAACAGCATTCTCTCTGAAACTGTATAAAGAAGCACTGGGGAAAGCCTACCAACGCATCACAGTTTACCTTTGCACAGTTGAAGATTTCCTTACTGAATGTAAGTTACTCTTAAATAAATAACATTACAAAAAGTCTCCTTTGAACTTATGTGTGTCTTAAGTATATTGTGCCATTATCCAATTTAAACAAAATTTACCCTCATGTCTGATTTTGTATTTTACAGCTCAGCAATCAACCTCAGACTCTTCTGATTCTGAAGTGATTATAACAAGCAGAAGAACTAAAGAATTTAATTTGGCTGATACAGTAGTAAGTGTAATATTTGCCATTTTACATGTGCTTATAAGTCAGAGATAGTATTTACATAACCATTTTTTGGCAGGATGTTAAACACATGAGGCATACTGACTATGCTTATACTGTTCTGTTAAACAAATCATAAGTGCATTTATGAGACATATTTCTTTTCTTTATCCAGCCATTTGGACCCAATTTGCACAGCACCACTGACCATGGCAGGGAATCTTCAGATTTAGATGCAGCAGCTCTGGTAATAAATTACTTCTTCAGGGGCCCAATCATGTAGTATGATTATAAAAAAACAAAGCAAAAAAAGCGAAAAACATATGTTCATGATAAAATAAGCTGAACTATGCCAAGTGTTCGTCCCGATAGTGTCCCGATCATCCCTTTTGAGCCTGAACAAAGTATTTGCACGGGGCACAATAGGCAGACATTAACAATGTCATTTGTATTTTTTTGTGCTTTATCACGCTTGATCTCGGACCTCTCCACTTTCTTTTCACACAGCCCTTGGGGAGATGCTGGCTTGCTTGGCTCCATTACTTCCTTGTTTAGTCACTCCAATAATGCGCAATATCATAACTGCTCACACTATCTTGTTAGGGTAAATACACGAAAAACTAAAGCAAGAAATGAAGCAAACAAAAACTTTAGAATGCAAAAATAGAATACAATAAGCCAACAGTGTACCACACTTTATTGGAAAGCATTTGTATGCAACCAAAGTAAAATTTATAAAGTCACTATATGTGACTAGGCCATTTTAACTGCAATATGTCTTGTTCGTATGTAGCCTTGTCTTTAAAAAATCTATAATTAATTTGTCTTATGGTACATAAAGTAACAGGAAAAAAAGGCTTCATCGACAACCATATTTGCTTACATTAGAGCAATGTTGTTCTGAATAGGTCTGATACCATTAACTTTACACCTTTAAGTGTTTTTACTTGTCAAGTCTAATCCCTCTTATGGTTTTTATACAGATCTTACTTTTTGGTGGAGAAGAGGACCTGGAAAATACAATGAATGCAATAGGAACTACGTGCTATAGGTATTCTTTTCTCTCCTGATTTGAAGTGTTATGATTGATTACAGGATCATCATGTAGGCCGTGGGCCAGAATCTGTAGAATGACTTTTCGTATGAACTGTCAGGGGAAACTTTCTTGTACTTGGATAAGTTGCTACACGTAGCAGTGATCTGAAAAAACAATGTTCCCACGTTTTCACTTGCACATTAGTAAGTTATAGCCGATAAAAAATCTAAACTGATACGAGCCGTGCCTGTGTTATTGTCATCATGACAGTGATGATCCTCTGTTGTATTTTAGCAGATACACAGAACTGTATGCGCCCATTATAATCAACAATGAAGAGGACTCAGGAAGTGATGCAGCCAGTCTTGATCTTCCAGAGGATTCTGAGTAAGAAATTAATAGTTATTATAAATTTTGTTTTTCAGGCTAAACACATCAGTTGTCATGCTTAAAGTTATATAGTAGTATGACCATAGTCACTATTTGTCTATCGGTAGGGTGGAAAAGCTCTCCGCACCAGAAATAATTGCAAACCTGGCACTCCAAATTGACCGCCATGCTGTAAACAGACTTAACATCTGCCGGTCGGACATCTGGGATGGAGCCGTCAGAGGATTCAAAAGGGCAACATTCTCTGAAAAGAAGGATCTCCAAGTGAAGTTTTCAGATGATGCTGGCAGGTTTGAGGATGGTATTGATACAGGTGGACCAAAAAGGGAATTCCTCTCACTCCTGATGAAAACTCTGAAGGAACGATTCATATTTGATGGACCTGCAGAAAGTCGCTTCCTTGTCTACAATTCCAATGGTACTATTTTGTGTGGAATGTTTTAAAATAACTAAATTATTCAACAATGCCATGTTTGTGTGATTTAAAATGATTGACCACTAAATTATTCTGCATTTTCATGAGCAGCAATCAGAGAGGATGAGTATAGTTTGGCAGGGAAGATGATTGCCATGTCCATAGTTCATGGTGGACCTGGCCCAAATTTCCTTTCAAGGGATTTGGTCAACTACATCTCAGGGCAGTCCAGTTTCCACTCATCTGTAACAGACGTTACAGATGAAGAAATAGGGAAAGTGTTACGAGAGGTATGATGGTCAATACTTGAGATTGTGTGCTATAGATGTAAGCATTTTTATCTCTTTTGAAATGTTATTTTAATGGATTATTTTGATATTTCTATTTATATATAATTAATGTCTTTTATCTGAACGTAGTAAAGTTCATCTTATATTTTTTCAGATCCAGAATGCTTCCTCATTGCAGACCCTCAGAGAATTAATGGTACAGCACAGTACCATGTTGCAAACTGCAGGGTGCTTAAACCGTGTTAATTCATTGGAGGAAAAGCACTCCATAGTGAATGAGTACCTCAGGTGGTACATAATTGAAAGGAATCACAGCGCAATCGAAAGGTAGTTTTTTTTTGTTATTTTGTTATTTTGTTGCTTTTTCCTTTAGCAGAAGACTCCTCTTACCCAGATGCACCACAGAGCCCCAGATCGATGCCTGTGGTTATCAATCTCTACAACGCCTCCCTTAGTGATTCAGACACCCCCCTCTATATTGACATTTATTAATGCACATACAATACACGTCGTCAGTATCACTTTAAATTATATATATATATATATATATATATATATATATATATATATATATATATATATATATATATATTCTATATATAATTATATATATAATTTTTTTGGTGTATCTTGAGCGTGTCGCGAAAATAATTTTGCTTTGGGATTATTAAAGTGATCTTGATTCTAAAAAGTAAATGCCGTAACTGAGTGGTATAAAACAGGTGTTTCATTTTAATGCTTAGTAGCTGATACAAATTGTACATTAAAATTCCTAAGCCACCTGTTATTGCATTTCAGATTCAAGAATGGACTTACTACTTTGGAGTTTTTAACAGCCCTGCAGCAACATCCTAACGTTCTGGCTCCTGTCCTGTGCCACTCTGAGACAAAGTTATCTGCTGTGGACATGGAAAATCTCTTCCAACCAGAGCTTAGTCCAGATGGCAGCAACCGGCGAGCCCAGGAGAACAAGACAGCAAGTTTATGGGCCGACTACCTTTTTGACTGTGAAGGTTGGTTTATTTGTTCCACATCACACTAATTACAATAAAAATTAACTACTTATGATGTCTCGGTGTTGTTATTTATTTCTACTTTCAGAAAATAACGAGGTGACCCTGGAAGATGTACTTATGTTTGCAACAGGTGTGCCATCTATTCCTCCTGCTGGTATGGACCCTCAGCCACGTCTTCAATATATTAACACCTCAAAATTCCCCATGGCAAATACGTGTGCGAACACTTTAAAGCTGCCCCTTTTGGACAGCTACATTACATTTAAGCACAATATGAACTTTGGGATTAAGAATTCCCGTGGCTTTGGATGCCTTTAGTCAGCATGCAGCTGTTGCTATTTTGGGCCAGATCTGTAAAAGTTTTGGATTCTAGTTGTGTGGGTTCTATGCGTGTGTATATACATATATTAGTTTTACTGCATTAGTTTGTTCCCAAATTTTTATGTTTTGTTGTATAGTTTGGTCTGAAAGACAACACAGTGTTACAATGATATTGTTATAACCAACTGTTTATAACATTCTTTACTTTATCATTTTGACCAACAGTTGCTGTATTGCTTGAAAAAATAAATATACAAAACCTGAATGACTTTTCTGTTTACATTGTTGTTTATCTTACAGTCTTAAATATTTTATATATCAGCCATGTTCTTCAGACTGATGTAGATTTGTACACCAGCTCCCCATTGAAGAGGAGGTGACAAACCACTTTGTCGCTGCAGTTCTTCAAAGCAATTTTCCCGTTCGCCATCATCATCACTTTGAGTTCCTGCCGCGGGCATTAGAGTGTTCAACTGGCTCAAGGCTTGTGCACATGCAGGGAATCCACAATTTCTGCCGTTGAATCTGGGGATGTACGAAAAAAAGTCCACATTTACTGACAGTTGCAAAAATTAAGCTTAGTTGTGAGATTTGGAACTCACTACCATCTCATTTTAAGATCTCAACTCACATTAAAATATTGACTTCAAAGCTTAAGAATTGGCTGATGGTGAACCAGAAACTTTTCTAATTTTCAAATATTTTAATTAATTTTGATTAAATAGTGTTAAAAACATTATTTTACATCTGTTGGGTCATTTTATTGTATTTACTGTTGATCTTAAGGCTGCAGTATGCAAGTTTTACAAAAGTATGTTTTTTGCTGCAGTTAATGCTGGGAGAAGGCAGAGGAGCCTGAATTTCTTTCATAGATTACCTGTCTTATGCTGTGATGACACAATGATAATTTCAACATATATCTAAAAAACATATTTTCCATAAACGTTGCATGCTTCAGCTTTAACTTTTTATACAAACCAACTGTTAAAAATCCTTCTAGGGATGGTGTTGCAAATTAATTATGGCTACAAATGATGTGATGCTGGCATCAAATTCTCCTGATCTATGTTTCTTGTATCTGTCCTTATGAAATTAAAATAGATGTATGCTTTATAATAAAAAGCATTATCCAATTATCCTTCTGTTTTAACATTAAAATGCAATACTCACCTGTGAGGCAGGTGATACATAGCCTCTGGTTTCCCAGATGGGCACTGGGACTGGCGAACAGGGCGAATAGTGTGAGTGTTCCATAGATGTTTGTATTGGTCCAGTTCATTCTGAAGAACTCCCAGGAAACAGTAATGCACCAGACACATGTGTTGTCTGCTGCCATTGAAGAGGTGCCTTTCCCTCAAGTCGCTGAGCAGATCCATCCAGAACTGACTCCTAGTTAAAGTACAAGCGTCTTATTAACATGGACTTTGGCCCCAAGAAAGCACTAAATAATTATTGAAGTTGCTTTTAGAGACCTACTGCAATTTTCAATAGTTAAAGAAGCAGTTATATGAAAGCAATTTTAATATTAACACAAATAGTCTCAGGCCGACACTAGTGTATATGATAAACCCAGAACTAAAGGTGTGTATATAGATCAGAATAATCACATGTAACAGACACAGAAATGTCAAGTAGATGCATCATTAATTCATAATAACTTTAACAAATTAAATTATGTGACAATAAACTTTGTTTCCGAAAGTAGGACCACCAGCTTTCAATACGTTGGTTGGAAGTCCCATACATGTGGCTTTTGGCTCCTGCAAATTCATCTGTGTGCACTGATCTCAAGGAACTGTAAAATGCCGCCATCAGTCCATTTTCTGTTCCGCAGTCTGTCCAAAGGCGCATTGGAAAAACTCCAAACTCAGAAATGCACGACATATAATGCTGAGCAATAATCCTAGGATCATTGTTGGACTTTCCACATTTGAGCCACAGTATTTTTCTGGAGAACCTATCAATGCAGCCACTTATTGCAATGCCATAGGGTTTTAATTTGTCATACCCATCAACATGCCAAATTTCATTGGGTCCCACTTAATGATATGCTCTGCGGACAAATCTTCGTCTAGACCTGTTTTCTACTGCAGACGGATCCAATTCTCTCATTAGTTGCATCACATCCCTTCTTCTGACGATAAAAGAATACTTCTGTTTGAGGGTCTGCCACATTGCTCGATAACCCAGCAGTTGGCCTGATCCCTTAAGTTCTTCAGAAATAGCTGCATGCACAGTAGCAATTGGTGTGTAATTTGTCCTCCTGGTCAGGCCTGCCCTTTGTAATTTTCTTTTTAAAGTGCTAAGACTCATTGAAATATTGTGTTTGGCAGCAAGGAAGTCTCTTATTACTTCATAACTGTGGCCCTCCGTGAAATACTTCACGATGAGATCATCTGCAGTTGTGGCTTGAGGATCTGAGGGGAAGGAATAAGACACTAGATTTAAGAATATATATTTACTAAATGATGAATAAACAGTACAAAGTCAGTAATTTATATGATATCAACAACTTTCAGAGAAAAACATACCGTCATCTTGATGAGTCCTTAAAAACTGAATATTTCTGCTGCATGAGCCACAATAGGACAGAACAACATGAAGGTTCCCACCACAAAATGGACAAAACATAACCTGGTAAAAGGCAAGAAGAATCAGTTAGTCTTAATACACACACTCAGACTATTTGCACCTAACAATATGTATTGATCGATAGAAGTGTGGTTCAGTAGAAAAGACAAATGACATCCTCCCAAACGATCACAAATGCAGACCCAGGAAAGCTCTGCCAACCTTCTAAAAAGGTCAGAGCACACTTTTTTCAGACTTACAGTTTTGGTAAAATGTTGGGTGAATGCAGGGTTGCGTTTGAATCCATTTATTTCAGCACTAAGCAGCAGCATAAAATGGTCATGGCTACACATAAAATGTATGTTTTAATTTTTTCCGATAACTATACATATCGAACAATATGATTTATATTTTAGCGATATGCCTTTTTTCTATATCGTCCAGCTTTATTTGCACCATCATTACACATAAGGTAGATTATAACAATGTTAACGTCGCTAAGCAAAGCAAGTTACCCCAAATTGTCTGACTCGTTTCCATGGTAACCACTGACTTGCAAACCTACAGTGCAATGTTTCTCTCTTGACAGGGTTAACAAACTTGAAGATTTCAGTAAACCCACTCTCTGGCATTGCGGTACACCAGTACCATATATAACAAACGAAAAATGTTTTACTTACTTATCAAACGGCCAATATTAACTTGTGAGTCCGCAAGCAAAGCTCCTTTATGGGGTAACATAGCTTCCTAAATAGACTTGTACATAAAAAGATAGTTGTGTCCATATTAGTCAGAAGTTGTGCATAACAAACATTTGTAAACTCATAATAATTTAAATCGTATTCAAAAGATACAACATACATTTTACATAGTTACAACTTCAATAACTAAAAAATACAAAATTCAAGTTTAAATTTGTGCTTTACTCTTTATGAACACAAACAGCAGCGGCTGCTTGAGAATACGGATTTTTTTTTTGAGAATACGAATTCACAACAGTGGTCTGACGTCACGGTTTCCAAGGCTGGTTAATGGAGCACAGAGTGCGAAGATAGGAGCCGCGCATGCGCTCTTCAGACTGACCGTCTCTGAATGCACCGCGGCCGCAGCTTGATTCCAGACAGCGCAGAGTGTCTGATCCATGCTACATTCTGGAAGGTGGCGGTAATGCACCTATAAGTTGTTTTCCAACCGCCATTAAAAACAAGAGAAGAACAAGAAGAAGAAGAAGAAGAAGACAGCGCAGAGATCACAGTGGTAAGTTAAACACTCCCTTTTCTGCTGCTGTTGTTCTTCAAAAGTACGTTTTCAGATCGTTTGAGGCGAGAACATTATACTTTTAAGCTTCCCAATTTACAGAGTTGGTGCGTAATTTAAAAAAAGAATCTGATTTATTTGTTTTGTGTTTATCAGACTGACGCCTGTTGCTTTATTAACTCAATAATTGCTGGAATAAATTGTAAATGTCTCCCAAGGATGACAGCAGCATATAAAATAGGGCTGGACGATAATTTAATAACAATATATATCAGTCGAAAGACGTGTGGCACAATAAGGGAAAAAAGAATCGATAAAAGTTGGTGAGACAGACAGTTTTCCTTTCTTCCTTTTAACCTAGTTGATGCTACAGTCACTACTTCCTCTCGACCAATCGTAATCGCGGACCCAGGCACGCCGTCACAAAGCGCCGCCCTCTCAAACCACAACACAGAGCATGTGAATATGTCGCAGCAAGGAGCGGCGGAGGAAACGGTCCCAAAACGGGGTTTTACTAGTTCACCAGTCTGAAAGAAATAAACCAGTGATTTGTAAAACTTGCAAGGTACCGGTAAAAACAAAGTCTGGTAACGCAGCCAACTTGTTTCATCACGTAAGCCGCTCAGTCGCTCACACCCGCAGCAGCGCGAGCCGTTTTAGCCCCGCTGAGGCTCTGCGCATCTTCGTAGGAATCTTCTGGAAGTTCTTCCAAAACAAAGCAGGTACAGCAGCTAAACTGGGCTTCCTTCTTTGTGATAAAATGTCCAAGCAGCATAAGGACATCACGCATGCAGTAACGTGCCTCATAGTGATGGACATGCTGCTGTTGTCTGCAGCTGAAAAACATGGCTTCAAACAACTACTCACCACTCTTGATACGCGATATAAAGTTCTGGGATGCAAGTTTTTCTCTAACAGCGCTGGTCACATTAGTTTATTCTTTGTTACCATTTAATAACATCACCCAGGTCCATTAAGTTGAGTCATTTTTCATTTAAAAAAAATCAGTTATGGTTAAAAATGTTGGTTAAATAAGAATTTAATAGTGATTGAGTGTTTGTGTGTGATATATTAAAAGTAAGTAATTTATCAATATTATAAGAGCCAGGTTTTAAATATTTTTGATTATCTATCGATCAATATGCATTTTTTTTATCAATATGCTTTTTTCTATATTGTCCAGCCCTAATATAAAATCTATAAATAAATAAATTCTTTAAATGTTTTTCCTAAGTGAGTTTCCTCTGAGTGAGGACACGAAAAATTGAGAAGAGAAAGTGGGAAAGAAAACAATAGTAACAATATATGAAAAAAACAGATATTTATTTTAGACAAATGTTTTAACTTTGCAACAGAATGAAGGTGTAACATATTCAACAAATTAACAGTTACTAACGTGGTTTAAAACAAATAAATAACTTCTATTAACATCTTATACAAATAGACAACACCTACAAACATACAATTAAAAATAGTTGGAATGGAAATTAATTCACTGATTATTTTATGTATTATTACAGGTGGTGAAAAAAATGAAATGAAGCAGCACGTGTACATGACTAGAACTGATCTACATTAGGTCAGGTGTAGTCATGTTCACTTAAACATGCAGCCAGCTGGAGCAGCTTCCTGTCTTCAGCTGCCGGATGGTCATCCTCCTCTGGGTCGACCTCCTCATCTAGCTGGTTACCTGCCTCTATACAAATATTGTGGAGGATGCAGCAGGCGGCGATTACTTTTGGGGCAAACGTCAGGCAGACCTCCAGCACCCTTAAGAAGATGAAACGCCACCGTGTCTTCAGATCACCAAAGGCGCGCTCAGTGATGTTTATCAGCCTTGGCGTGGTGTCTGTTGTAGCGTGCCTCCACTAGACCTGTACCAAATATAAAATTAACTTGTAATTTAGGTAATATGCTGATATGTCTTAATCTTCTATTACACTTCTATCATCTATGTATCAATTGTGTGTCATTGCTGGCTCTATTTAAGGACAATAAGGTAAGAGATCTTACTGGCAAGCTGTTTCCCTATAGGATGCACTGCAGCCCAGCCAGCAGAGGGTCAGCAGCACCTCTATCTCCTGTGGCCATCCATGGACCTTCTGGATGGGCAGCAGCTGAAGGAGGAGGACGATGGTGGCCCTTCTTAGCCTGAAGGCTGGTTTCAGGTCCCCTTCATTAAAAAATATTTGGAGGATCGGAACAGAAGTGTTTATCCTCACATATTTTGTTTCTGTTTCTTCCTGTAAATAAAAAATGCCAAATGTTACCATAATTGTTTTTTTCAATTCTCACCTTTTCACACCATAAAACTATATGTGGTTAACATGCAGATTATTATAGTTCTCAAGAAAGAAAGGGTCAAATGTATAGTAGTAAATGTAACAAATTGCTTCCCTTCTCTGGTATTTCTACCATTTCACTGAAAGAATGAACTGAACTAACTGCACATAATTTATAGATTAATCGCTGTAAAGGTGGACAGACAGAAATAACTTTTCCTTAATGAACAATGCTGTGAAGGTTAGACAAAGTAGCTTAACTCTACTCCCTTTACTGTTACTAATATATAAAAATTATGTTTTCATTTTAATTATTTACAGATAAATAGTCACAATTTCAACGTGATCACATGTTTAATACCATCCTCAATGTTGTTTTTTTTAAAAGATAAAAGTAGGAAATAGGCTGTCAATCTTAAAAAACCTACCAGTTGGCACAGAGGCTCAACGTCGGACTTTTTATTAAAATTACGCACTAACTCTGTAAACAGGCCACATAGGGAAGCTTAAAAGTATAATGTTCTCGCTTCAAACTACCTGAAAACGTACTTTTGAAGAACGGCAGCAGAAAAGGGAATGTCTAACTTACCGCTGTGAGCTCTGCGCTGTCTGTAATGAATCTGCGGCCGCGGTGCATTCTGAGACGGTCAGTCTGAAGAACGCATGCGCGGCTCCTATCTTCGCACTCTGTGCTCCATTAACCAGCCTTGGAAACCGTGACGTCAGACCACTGTTGTGAATTCGTATTCTCAAAGAAAAAATCTGTATTCTCAAGCAGCCGCTGCTGTTTGTGTTCATAAAGAGTAAAGCACAAATTTAAACTTGAAATTTGTATTTATTAGTTATTGAAGTTGTAACTATTTAAACCGTAAGGTGTATCTTTTGAATGTGATTTAAATTATTATGAGTTTACAAATGTTTGTTATGCACAACTTCTGACTGATATGGACGCAACTATCCTTTTATGTACAAATCTATTTAGGAAGCTATCTTACCCCATACTCCTTCTTCTTTTGTTTTTCTGCTGCGTCAGCTTCTTCTTCTTCTTCTTCTTCTTCTTCTTCTACTGTTATGTATAACAACCAACTGTTGCGTCACTACCGTTGTAGTTTTAGATTTTTCGTTGCGGCTATTTCCGTTGTGGCTCTTGTATTTGTGTTGCGGCTGTTGTATTTGTGTTGCGGCTCTTGTAATTGTGTTGCGGCTGTTGTATTTATGTTGCGGCTCTTGTATTTATGTTGCGGCTCTTGTATTAGTGGTGACACCTCTGGGCCACCGTACAATGGACAGTCAAAAGAACAGCACACAAAAACCTGACCTGAAATCAGGCCAAAATCTTAAATTAGAAAAATAAACAACTTAATCTTAACAATAGATAAATCATAAACAACAAGTCAGTTAGTTATGCTATAAATCATAGCACTGAGATACGTCAAATAGTTTAAATAATAAGCAATTTCTTTATGAAGCTTCATTATTTCTAAATATCCCAAGGAAAAATAAAGTGCACTTATAATTGAAAGATGAAATAAAGGGTCAACAAAAAAAAAAGTATTTCAACAGTTCACTCATAGCTGTATTGCGCAACACACATCAATAAACAGTAAGATCTATTAAAAACAAAATGGAACCATGGCTCCTAAGGCTGGAAAAGTCCCAGACAAAGTTCTATAATTAACCCAAAGCATAAACCAATGTATGACCAATATATTTACTGCTTGGGAAATAGCATTGCTTCTTGGTTGGGGAAAAGTTTCCGTCCGAATTAGTCAAAAGAAAAGAGAGTCTGAGTGAAGCCGAGGCGGGTCTGGGAGCCATATTAACTACCTATGTTAGCGTAGCATGCAACCGGGTTACTGCGGCATCACAAACTCAAAATAAGGAATGAAAATATACTTTGACTCACCGATGAGTAGATGATTTGGGAGAGGATTGAGGGAATGTCCATCAGGTTAGGAGGCATAAATCTGCGGTATTATTTAAGTTATCGGTAAGTTTGAATGAACAATAAGGCATGAGTCAATAGATGGGAACAAATATACCGAATTGAAAGAAGCTAAAATGATCTATGGTGAAGGCATCAACAGAGTAAATTAAGCAGCGGTGGAGTGTCAAGGTGGGTTTTTTAAAAAAATAAATAAAACCGAGAAGCCACAGCGAGGAGCTGCTGGGAGCAGCGTTGGCTGTAGCATTTGTGGAGCCATCTCCCTGGTTCAGGGACCCACCCCCCTTTTTAAAGGGACAGGGCACACTACTATCAGATTGAACCCGGAAGTAGGGCCTTATGTGCCCTGGGTTACACGTGGAACATGGTCCATTCAGACTCAATGTCCCCCGCCTCCCTCGGGACGTGTTTAAAGTTCTCCCGGAGGTGGGAGTTAAAGCTCCGCCTCACAGGGGACTCTGCCAGACGTTCCCAGCAAACCCTCACAGTACGTTTGGGCCTGCCCGGTCGGACCGGCTTTCCCCCCCGCCATCGGAGCCAACTCACCACCAGGTAGTGGTCGGTGGAGAGCTCCGCCCCTCTCTTCACCCGAGTGTCCAAGACATACGGCCGCAGATCAGATGAAACGACAAAAAAGTCGATCATTGAACTGCGACCTAGGGTGTCCTGGTGCCAAGAGCACATATGGACACCCTTATGCTTGAACATGGTGTTTGTGATGGACAATCCATGACGAGCACAGAAGTCCAACAACAAAACACCACTCGAGTTCAGATCAGGTGGGCCATTCCTCCCAACCACGCCCCTCCAGGTCCCACTGTCATTGCCCACGTGAGCGTTGAAGTCCCCCAGCAAAACGAGGGAGTCCCCAGGAGGGGCACTCTCCAGTACCCCCTCTAAGGACTCCAAAAAGGGTGGGTAATCTGAACTGCTGTTTGGTGCATAGGCGCAAACAACAGTCAGAACCCGTCCCCCCACACGAATGCGGAGGGAGGCCACCCTCTCGTTCACCAGGGAGAACCCCAACGTGCAGGCACCGAGATGGGGGGCAACAAGTATGCCCACCCCAGCTCGGCGCCTCTCACCATGGGCAACTCCAGAGTGGAAGAATGTCCAGCCCCTCTCAAGGAGACTGGTTCCGGAGCCAGAGTGGTGCGTCGAGGTGAGTCCGACTATTTCTAGTCTGACTAGTTTATTTCTCTTACATGTTTGTCATGTAAGAGAAATAAAGCATTCATTATCATCTAGGCATATTGGTTGTGATTAATAAAGATGTTTTACCACACATTGAAAATGTTTCAGCAGTTGTTCATCACCCAACACACCGTCTGATTACAACATCTATAAAAACCAGAACCATCTGCTTCCTGAATTCACCTCCCAAGCATACTTCCCATCACCTCAACAGCAGAACAACAAACAGGCTTTAAATAAACAACATAACCTTTATAAGTAATCACAGAAGTGTATAGTTTACCTTTTTTGATCAGCAAGAAATGAGAATTAGAAATTCTATCATGAAAAGAAAAAAACTGAATGGGTGATAATATTGAACAAACCATAATTCTAAAGGAAACATCATTTATTCATAAGATTTACTCATTAGCAGATAGTTTTTTCTTTCAGAAAGCATCAAATTAAACCATTAAGTGCTAGAATAAACCTCAAAGCTTTTGCATTATCACTTTCTTCTAACCAACACTCCTAATTGCTTCAGGGAAAAAGCTTGATTTGATGTCAGATCAGCCGTTTCCATTTCAGCCGACCAGTTAGATAGATGTCAGCGCTCCAGAAAGGATCTCTGGCTGCAGGAACCTGAACAAACTTGGACAAAAAAGGTAAACTATACACTTCTGTGATTACTTATAAAGGTGATGTTGTTTATTTAAAGCCTGTTTGGTGTTCTGCTGTTGAGGTGATGGGAAGTATGCTTGGGAGGTGAATTCAGAAAGCAGATGGTTCTAGTTTTTATAGATGTAATCAGACGGTGTGTTGGGTGATGAACAACTGCTGAAACATTTTTAATGTGTGGTAAAACATCTTTATTATTCACAACCAATATGCCTAGATGATAATGAATGCTTTATTTCTCTTACATGACAAACATGTAGTAATAACCTATAATCTCACCATTTATGAATTAAATAATTCTCTAAAAAAGACCTGGCAGATTAATATTTCTGTACAAAGAAGAATTTTAGTGTGACTGAAAATGAGCCAAGCGTGGCCATTAGTCGACACAAACCAGTAGATCCTTAAGACACTGAAAGGCCACGTTAGGTTTTCTCTGCTTGGAAAGTTATTTCTAGATTTGAACAAAGTTCAGGAAAACTTTTTGTGAAAAGAAAAATATCTAAGATCTGATGATGAAGAAAATCATCCACTTTGACCTAAACATCATTTTATAATTTAGATTTTCTAGTTTAACATCTGGATTTCCATGCTATACATCAAGAACCATCAGACATGTTTTCTCTTAAGATTTACACAACCATCATTACTTCTGTTTACAGACACCACTGTCTTCAAAGTTCTGGTTCAACACTGAAGGATGGAAGAGATGAACTTCAACTGGACATCAGAGGAAAACAGCTTTGATAAGAGCTTCAACATCAGCCATGGTTATAACAGTGACTATGATATAGTTAAACAAATCGACACATGGCTGGACCGGATCAGCATTGGCATTGGACTTCCTTTGACTCTAATAGTGATAGTTGCAGTTTTTCTACAGGTGAGACAAAATAACTTAAACCTGATCAGCAACAATGAATGAGCTGTTTGACTTTGTGTCTGCTCTTTAAATAATGGTTCTCTCTCATATCAGGTGTAAGTTTACCTTTTCTTACCTCTAGAAATGACTGAAATGTTTGAAACAGGAAACATTTTACATGTTAATAATATTCTGGTGTCATTACTTACTTTGTTCTCTGTTGTCTTTGTTGCAGGTGAAAAAAAGGATCAGGGTGCCCCAGTCTACGTCATCAACCTTCTCTTTTCTGATCTCGTTCAGTTCTGGCGGTTTTATCACGTATTTAGGTTTGGTGGCCACTGTTTGATTCATGGTCTCTATCTCCTTGGAAAGGTAACTATGCATTTCTCTTTATGCTTCTTTACTGACTCACGTAATCCCTCATAGTCTCCATTGCTTAGGAGTTGGCAACCTTTACCACTCAAAGAGTCATTTGAACCCCTTTCCACAGTAAAGAAAACACTGGGAGCCACAAAACCCTTTTGAAATTTTAAATTAAATAACACTGCATATAACTGTTTTTTTGTTTACAACCGAATCAGAATCAAGTTATTTGCCAAGTAGGTTTGCTCTTACAAGGAATTTGACTTGGTATTGATGGTGCAGACAAAATAGAATAAAATAGAATAGATATATATACAAAGCTATTTACATTCAGTAAACTGTGCCTCAATATAACGTAGAAGCTTGTAAGTCCTGAATGGGGGAGAGAGACAGTGTCCAGTCTCACAGGCGGCTCTTGGCCTTGTTCAAAAGGCTGGTAGCAGATGGGAAAAACTGTTCATGTGGTGTGAGGTTATGGTCCTGATGGACCGCAGCCTCCTGCCAGAGGGAAGTGACTGAAATAGTCTGTGACTGGGGTGAAGGGATCAGCCACAATCTTCCTGCACGCCTCAGAGTCCTGGAGGCGTGCAGGTCCAGGAGAGATGGAAGATTGCAGCCAATCACCTTTTCTGCAGACCTGATGACACGCTGCAGTCTGCTCTGGTCCTTAGCGGTGGCACCAGCGTACCAGATGGTGATGGAGGAGGTGAGGATGGACTCAATGATGGAGGAGTAGAACTGCACCATCATTGTCCTTGGCAGGTTGAATTTCTTCAGCTGCCTTCTTCAGGAAGTCCATCTTCTGCTGGGCTTTCTTGGTGAGGGAGTTGATGTTCAGCTCCCACTTTAGGTCCTGGGAGATGATAGTTCCCAGGAAGCAGAAAGACTCCACAGTGTCAATGGTGGAGTCACAGAGGGTGATGGGGGTAGCTGGGGCTGAGTTCTTCCTGAAGTCCACAACCATCTCCACTGTTTTTACAGCGTTGAGCTCCAGGTTGTTCTCCCTGCACCAGGTCACCAGATGGTCAGCCTCCCACCTGTAGGCGGACTCGTCCCCATCAGAGATGAGTCCCATGAGAGTGGTGTCTTCCGCAAACTTCAGGAGCTTGACAGACCCCAATGAAGAATGGACCCACACCAGGACCAACAAACTTCTGTGCTTGTTGTTTTCTCCGCACAAAGTACAAATATTCTACTACTGTGGTTTTATGGAAATCATCAACTCTGCTAATGTCAGAGTTTTTATTTATCAGGTCCGACACACAGTGCATTAAAATGTTCAGCATCGATGAATGTGCTGTTTGACTTTGTCCCTCCTCTTTAAATAATGGTTCTCTCTTATTTCAGGTGTAAGTTTACCTTTTCTTACCTTTAGAAATGATTGAAATAGGAAATATTTTACATGTTAATATACTGGTGTCATTAGTTACTTTTTTCTCTGTTGTCTTTCTTGCAGGGTCTTGCCCAGGGAGCCAGAGTGCAGGCTGTGGGGATCGACCCGGGTACTTGCAAGCTTTCTCAGAGGGCAAGCGCACTGCTCTAACCACTAGGCCAACACTCCCCCAATGAAGATAAAAAGAAGCTAAGCTAAGGAACTATGTACACATAAAGAAACAAAAGACAAAATAAACTGGTTGGTCATTTTCAGCATCATCAGAATAATTCAGTGAATCCTGGTTCACTGCAGATCTGAGTTAAAGAACCATAGTTAAAGAACATGGAATTAGCTTAAATTAGTTTAATTAATTCAGAAAAGTAAAGTGCCTTGAGATGAGATGTTTTATGAATTGGCACTATAAATAAAATTGAATTGAATAGAACAACATTTGGTATGTGTTTCAACCCATTCACGATGCAAATCCCGAGCCAAACAAGACATTACGTGATAAAATAACATTTTAAAGAATGATTTTCTCAGTAAAATTATTAACATTAGGGACGATTTTTATTAATGTGATTATACCTCCGGGAGCTAGGGGTTGCTGTAGCAATCGGTCGCTAAAATTGGCTAATCCTAAAATTAAACAAAATGCCTTTAAATTCACATTAATATTCCATATTAATGTGGCAATAATGCTCATAGCACCATTGAATGATGGTGGAGCGAAACAAAACAAACCTTATGTTTGAATAGTTGAATATCCGGAAACCAGAAGTTACGGGTGACATTCCACGTGACATTCTGGTGGGGAAGGAGCCTGAGCTTGTGCGCGAGGTTGAGAGGTTCCGACTAGAGATAGTCGGACTCACCTCGACGCACCGCTCTGGCTCCGGAACCAGTCTCCTTGAGAGGGGCTGGACATTCTTCCACTCTGGAGTTGCCCATGGTGAGAGGCGCCGAGCTGGGGTTGGCATACTTGTTGCCCCCCATCTCGGTGCCTGCACGTTGGGGTTTTCCCCGGTGAACGAGAGGGTGGCCTCCCTCCGCATCCGTGTGGGGGGACGGGTTCTGACTGTTGTTTGCGCTTATGCGCCAAACAGCAGTTCAGATTACCCACCCTTTTTGGAGTCCTTGGAAGGGGTACTGGAGAGTGCCCCTCCTGGGGACTCCCTCGTTTTGCTGGGGGACTTCAACGCTCACGTGGGCAATGACAGTGGGACCTGGAGGGGCGTGGTTGGGAGGAATGGCCCACCTGATCTGAACCCGAGTGGTGTTTTGTTGTTGGACTTCTGTGCTCGTCATGGATTGTCCATCACAAACACCATGTTCAAGCATAAGGGTGTCCATATGTGCTCTTGGCACCAGGACACCCTAGGTCGCAGTTCAATGATCGACTTTGTTGTCGTTTCATCTGACCTGCGGCCGCATGTCTTGGACACTCGGGTGAAGAGAGGGGCGGAGCTCTCCACCGACCACTACCTGGTGGTGAGTTGGCTCCGATGGCGGGGGAGGAAGCCGGTCCGACCGGGCAGGCCCAAACGTACTGTGAGGGTTTGCTGGGAACGTCTGGCGGAGTCCCCTGTGAGGCGGAGCTTTAACTCCCACCTCCGGGAGAACTTTAAACACGTCCCGAGGGAGGCGGGGGACATTGAGTCTGAATGGACCATGTTCCACGCCTCTATTGCTGAGGCGGCTAGTCGGAGCTGTGGCCGCAAGGTTGTCGGTGCATGTCGTGGCGGCAACCCTCGAACCCGCTGGTGGACACCAGCGGTGAGGGAAGCCGTCAAGCTGAAGAAGGAGTCCTACCGGGCTTTTTTGGCCTGTGGGACTCCGGAAGCAGCTGATGTGTACCGGCAGTCGAAGCGGCAGGCGGCTCGGCTGGTCGCCGAGGCAAAAACTCGGGCGTGGGAAGAGTTCGGAGAGGCCATGGAGAAAGACTTCCGTACGGCTTCGAAGCGATTCTGGTCCACTATCCGGCGTCTCAGGAGGGGGAAGCAGTGCAGTACCAACACTGTTTACAGTGGGGGTGGTGTGCTGCTGATCTCGACTCGGGACATCGTGCGTCGGTGGGCGGAATACTTCGAAGACCTCCTTAATCCCACCAACACGTCTTCCATTGAGGAAGCAGAGCCTGAGGACTCTGGGTCGGGTTCTCCCATCTCTGGTGCTGAGGTTGCCGAGGTTGTTAAAAAGCTCCTCGGTGGCAAGGCTCCGGGGGTGGATGAGATTCGCCCTGAGTACCTTAAGGCTCTGGATGTTGTGGGGCTGTTTTGGTTAACGCGGCTCTGCAACATTGCGAGGACATCGGGGGCAGTTCCCCAGGATTGGCAGACTGGGGTGGTGGTCCCCCTATTTAAAAAGGGGGACCGGAGGGTGTGTTCCAACTACAGAGGAATCACACTCTTAAGCCTCCCTGGTAAGGTCTATTCAGGGGTTCTGGAAAGGAGGGTCCGTCGGATAGTCGAATCTCGGATTCAGGAAGAGCAGTGTGGTTTTCGTCCTGGCCGTGGAACACTGGACCAGCTCTACACCCTCAGCAGGATTCTGGAGGGGGCATGGGAGTTTGCCCAACCAGTCTACATGTGCTTTGTGGATCTGGAGAAGGCATTCGACCGTGTCCCCCGGGGGATCCTTTGGGGGGTACTCCGGGAGTATGGAGTACCGGACCCTTTAATAAGGGCTGTCAGGTCTCTGTACGACCGGTGTCAGAGTCTGGTCCGCATTGCCGGCAGTAAGTCGGACTCGTTTCCGGTGAGAGTTGGACTCCGCCAAGGCTGCCCTTTGTCACCGATTCTGTTCATAACTTTTATGGACAGAATTTCTAGGCGCAGCCAAGGTGTTGAGGGGATCCGCTTTGGTGGCCTTAGGATTGCGTCTCTGCTATTCGCGGATGACGTGGTCCTATTGGCTTCATCAGGGCGTGATCTACAGGTCTCACTGGAGCGGTTCGCAGCCGAGTGCGAAGCGGCCGGGATGAAAATCAGTGCCTCCAAATCCGAGACCATGGTCTTGAACCGGAAAAGGGTAGAGTGCCTTCTCCGGGTTGGGGAGGATGTCCTGCCCCTAGTGGAGGAGTTCAAGTATCTTGGGGTCTTGTTCACGAATGAGGGGAAGATGGAGCGGGAGATCGACAGGCGGATTGGTGCAGCGTCTGCTGTGAAGCGGGCGCTCTACCGATCCGTTGTGGTGAAGAGAGAGCTGAGCCAAAAGGCGAAGCTCTCGATTTACCGGTCGATCTACGTTCCTACCCTCATCTATGGTCACGAGCTTTGGGTCGTGACCGAAAGAACGAGATCCCGGATACAAGCGGCTGAAATGAGTTTTCTCCGTAGTGTGTCTGGGCTCTCCCTTAGAGATAGGGTGAGGAGCTCAGTCATCCGGGGAGGACTCAGAGTAGAGCCGCTGCTCCTCCACGTTGAGAGGAGCCAGTTGAGGTGGCTCGGGCATCTGGTCAGGATGCCTCCTGGACGCCTCCCTGGAGAGGTGTTCCGGGCACGTCCCACCGGGAGGAGACCCAGGGGAAGACCCAGGACACGCTGGAGGGACTATGTCTCCCGGCTGGCCTGGGAACGCCTTGGGATTCCTCCTGAGGAGCTGGCCCAAGTGGCTGGGGAGAGGGACGTCTGGGCCTCCCTACTGAAGCTGCTACCCCCGCGACCCGACCCCGGATAAGCGGAAGACAACGGACGGACGGACAGAAGTTACGGGGAGCTAATAGCATTTAGGCTAGCGGACCTTCAGCACTAATTTTAAAAAGCTCTGGCTTTATTTTCGTCATAATGAGTGGGCCGGATAAAATAAACATTAATATCCCATCAATGTATGAAACCCTTCGGAGATAACGTTTGTTATAACCATAAAAACACACTCGAATTACAGGGTTGGACAATGAAACTGAAACACCTCTCATTTTAGTGTGGGAGGTTTCATGGCTAAATTGGACCAGCCTGGTGGCCAATCTTCATTAATTGCACATTGAACCAATAAGAGCAGAGTGTGAAGGTCCAATTAGCAGGGTAAGAGCACAGTTTTGCTCAAAATATTGCAATGCACACAACATTATGGGTGACATACCAGAGTTCAAAAGAGGACAAATTGTTGGTGCACGTCTTGCTGGCGCATCTGTGACCAAGACAGCAAGTCTTTGTGATGTATCAAGAGCCACGGTATCCATGGTAATGTCAGCATACCACCAAGAAGGACGAACCACATCCAACAGGATTAACTGTGGACGCAAGAGGAAGCTGTCTGAAAGGGATGTTCGGGTGCTAACCCGGATTGTATCCAAAAAACATAAAACTACGGCTCCCCAAATCACGGCGGAATTAAATGTGCACCTCAACTCTCCTGTTTCCACCAAAACTGTCCGTGAGTAGCTCCACAGGGTCAATATCCACGGCCGGGCTGCTATAGCCAAACCTTTGGTCACTCGTGCCAATGCCAAACGTCGCTTTCAATGGTGCAAGGAGCGCAAATCTTGGGCTGTGGACAATGTGAAACATGTATTGTTCTCTGATGAGTCCACCTTTACTGTTTTCCCCACATCCTGGAGAGTTACGGTGTGGAGAAGCCCCAAAGAAGCGTACCACCCAGACTGTTGCATGCCCAGAGTGAAGCATGGGGGTGGATCAGTGATGGTTTGGGCTGCCATGTCATGGCATTCCCTTGGCCCCATACTTGTGCTAGATGGACGTGTCACTGCCAAGGACTACCGAACCATTCTGGAGGACCATGTGCATCCAATGGTTCAAACATTGTATCCTGAAGGAGGTGCTGTGTAAATTATTGTGGTCTAAAACCAGGTGTTTCAGTTTTTTTGTCCAACCCCTGTACATCAGAAATGACATGGCTCGAAAAATGCTAGCGGGAGCTACAACGGTTAGCTCCATGTGTTTAAAACTACAATGTAACCTCGTCACACAAACCCTCCATTTAACTGTCCCTGTTTGTTTCTTCGGCAAAACTGTTGGTGCCTCGTGTGAGTTCGGTTCACTTTGGCCGTCCAAGGAAGAGCAGTGGTCCAGGAAACCGCAGGCTAGCAGCTCTGCGGCTAGCTGAAACGTAGGCCGGTCCGGGGTCCTGCATGCAGTCCCTGAGCTCTCAGCTTGTCTGGTGAGGGAAGGCGATCAATCCGTGCCGTCTTGCGTCAGCTTTCCTGCAACAGCTGAAAAAATAAACCAAGCTGTTTTAGCATTCTTTACTTCTGCGGTTGTCAGTGAGACTGCAAACTTGGCTTCGATCTAGTTGGCTGATTTCCAAACTCAGTTGTGTCCTCTGCTTTTAAGTAAGCTGTATTTTGCTCAAATTAATTGCTTAGCTAATTATTTGTATACTACTTTGATGAGCTGCTACATGGTAACCCTGTTTTGCTATTGCGTAAAAATCAAGAATGGAGAAGACTTTATTGTCACCATGTGCTGCCATGGTAAAAGTAACTTTAAGAAAGACCAGCTTGTGTACAGAAAAATAATCAAACTTAGCAAGTAACAAGGTACTCAGGTACAGTAGACTTAATATTTACAGGTTTTTTAAAATTAGGGAGTGCAAAAGATAAAAAAAACAAAGTTTGCATCAAATTTCGAGGGCTGTCATTAGTCATAACAAGTGATGCAAGTCCTGTTGCATAAATTAGTCCTTCCTACAAGAATTACACATAATGAGGTAGTATTTGTGCAGTGATTTGAGAGCATCATTTACAGAAATGTGCAAGTTGTTATCCCTGAGAGTAAGCGTGCAAATAGGAAATAACAGTAGTATGATCATAATATATGATGGATATAATAACATATTTAACATATTGGATTATAACATATGATTGTAACATATGATGTACATCGAATGGACAATTTTTACCACCCTCTGCTAAGAAACTGTGGCAATAACACTAGTTTGACTGTAACATCCATCACAGGCCGTTCGCCCTCACAGCACTTGGAAAAAAGCTGTTTCTATGTTCATTAGTTTTAGTTTTGATGCTTCTGAAGCATTTGCCTGATGGGAGAGGCACCAAGAGCATTGCCTGGGTGGGTGGGTCAAAAACTTATGTATTTTAAGAGAGCTGATCAAAGCTGGGATTTTTAAGATATCTTGTCAGAATGTTCACAAAAGCAGCAGCACATCAATTACCATGGTGATTTATTCTGTGCAGCTAGCTTGCTCCAGACCAGGCTAACAGCCAGGCTTCGTTAATCCTGGTGCCTCCTCTGTTCAGTTATTGGTCACATCGATCAGAAACCAAAGTGTTTAGTCTGTGATTCCATCCTCTTATATGAGCGGGTATTTTGTAATCAGCCTGCTTTAAAATACCACTGATACATATTGTCATTTAGTCCAGTATTATTATTTTAACATTATGAAGGTAGTTTATACCCTGTTTAGCAGGGCCGTGCAGAGACCGTTGGAGGGGCAGGTGATCAAATTTAAAAGAGGGCACATGGGGCACGGATTTAAAACATGATACAGAAACATACCTTGCTATACAACCGGCTGAAATGTACCAACCCATACTATAAAGAATGTAACATGGAATCAAGGGCGTAGGTTTGATTTGAACTTTGATTTGAACTTTAACCCTAGGGACACTTCATTAGTCTGACATCATTGGTCCTACGCAATATGCATGCTCCTATTTTTTATGCTTGTATTGGGCGTCATGACGCATTTCTTCTCTTCGTAAAGAGAAAAGCAGTATTTCTTGGTACATTTATACAAAAAAGGGCCGTACAGGATGCAGAGGTCTCTTACTACTAACAATTCAATTTTATTTATATAGCGCCAAATCATGAAACATGTCTTCTCAAGGCACTTTACAAAATCAAGTTCAATCATATTATACAGATTGGGTCAGATTATACAGATTGGTCAAAAATGTCCTATATAAGGAAACCAGTTGATTGCATCAAAGTCCCGACAAGCAGCATTCACTCCTGGGGAACCGTAGAGCCACAGGGAGAGTCGTCTGCATTGTACATGGCTTTGCAGCAATCCCTCATACTGAGCAAGCATGAAGCGACAGTGGAAAGAAAAACTCTCCATTAACTGAAAGGAAAACCTCCGGCAGAACCGGGCTCAGTATGAACGGTCATCTGCCTCGACCGACTGGGGGTTACAGAAGACAGAGCAGAGACACAACAAGAGAGACAAAAAAGCACAGAAGCACACATTGATCTAGTAATCTGTTCTACATTAGATGGTAGTAGCGGGTGAGCTGTCTTCTCTGGATGATGTCACAGTTAACAGAACGCCAGACCATAATTGAAGAACAGTAGAAATCTATAGAGTGAGAAAATTAGATCCTGATGTCCTCCAGTAGCCTAAGCCTATAGCAGTAAATCTATAAAGGTAGCTCAGACTAACATTAGCCACTCTAGTTATAAGTTTTTTCAAAAAGGAAAGTTTTAAGCCTAGTCTTAAAAGTAGACGGGGTGTCTGCCTCACAGACCAAAACTGGGAGTTGGTTCTACAGGAGAGGAGCTGATAGCTAAAGGATCTGCCTCCCATTCTACTTTTAGAGACTGTAGGAACCACCAGCAGACCTGCAGTCTGAGAGCGAAGTGCTCTGTTAGGAACATACGGGGTAATCAGAGCTCTGATATATGATGGAGCTTGATTATTAAGGGCTTTATACGTTAGAAGGAGAATTTTAAATTCTATTCTTGATTTAACAGGAAGCCAATGAAGGGAAGCTAAAATTGAGAAATATGATCCCTCTTGTTGATTTTCATCAGAACTCTTGCTGCAGCATTTTGGATCAGCTGAAGGCTTTGAACTGCATTTTGTGGACTTCCTGATAGTAAAGAATTACAATAGTCCAGCCTTGAAGTAACAAATGCATGGACTAGTTTTTCAGCATCACCCCTGGACAGAATGTTTCTAATTTTGGCAATATTCCGGAGGTGAAAAAAGGAAACTCTGGAAGTTTATTTTTTGAGGACCTTGGCCCAAAGATTACAACTTTGGTCTTGTCAAAATTTTGATGCAGGAAAATTGAGAACATATTAATATACTCTTGGTATATACTAGTACGACTATTAGAGAACAGCAGATTAAACTTTAAGACATGTAAAGGTCTATATTAAATTCATTTTACAACTACATCAACAGATTAAATAATTGTTACTTTTTTGGTGTACCAAATTACCCTCGTAATGAAGGGTTTGAACTAGTTTACTAATGGACAGTGTGGAAACCTTTGTACAATAAAAACTAAGTAGAAATAGTGAAATAAATAGCACTATCATTTTGTGGAATCCTAATTACGCTATTGTAAATAAACAAAAGTCTAAACAAAATAGAGTAGTTTTTTTAGGCAGCATCTAGTGTTGTTGTGCTGTATATAATGTAAAAGAAATATCACCTGCTATTTATACCTGAACTGCATTAGGCTGTGGCTAAGAATCTGAATTTTTATTAGCCTACAGTCTTTGCTTTTCCATCTTTCCAGCAGTCTTCAGAACTCCTGCCTGGCACAGAATATTTAGTTTTATAAAACAGATTAGGTTTTTGTTGATAAATGCATTATACTTCAGAATTAGATGCTATTTTGAGATGCTAATGTTGGTTTCTTACATTTCTCAAGTTCCAAAAATCAAAACAGTCTCTCCTACTTCTTTAAAGAACTGCACTCAGCAGCTTTCACCTATTTTAGTGCTGATAATATTTAGTTTCTTAACTGGGACCAGTTTCGTAGCCTAGTATTAAGTGTGGTAACCGCTGTATCCCAGTATGAATCAAACCAACCCGCGCTCCAAGCAAGAACGCACTAGAAAACAGCCAATCAGAAAGAGGGAAGGCGGAACTTAAAGCAGTATAACCAATGACAGTGGAGTTAAACAGCACAGAGCACAGTCAAGAGTGCTGCAAATTTAAAGGGGCAGGACAGACCGGGCAGCGCGGAGCTGCGAGCTGCGAAGGGAAAAGAAGGGCAGGGTGAGGGCACGTAATGTGGATGATGCAACCGACCACGGTTACCGTGGTACGGTGGATCTAAATTATTATTACTTTTGGACATGCACACACACACACACACACACACACACACACACACACACACACACACACACACACACACACACACACACACACACACACAAAAACATAATAAAAACAAAACAAAAAAACACTGACAAAAGGCACTTTGGGCATCAAGGGGCAAAGGGGCACCCTCCGCCACCCCTCCACCCCCCCCCGTGCACGTCCATGATGTTTAACCATGTGGGCATTGTTACTGTACAATTCTGTATTTGATATATGCCATTATGCAATTTCACAGTTCCAAAAGTAAAAACATATATCTATAGGGGCCGGTGATTTCTAAGGGAAAAATTTTCCGTTTGTTATATTTGAATTTAATTGAATTGCTTTATTGTCCCCCGTGGGGGGAATTTTGTTTCAGTACAACCAATCAAGAGAAAGAAAAACATGGGTGCACAGGTTCATCGAGGCCTTGCTGCATTTTTCAAGGCACTGCTTTTTGCAGAATATAGAAAAGAATACACTGGGATGGTTGTGAGGAAAAAAGTGTACTTTTCGCGCACAGCAAAGGCAGTGAGTCACAGAGGGGGTGTATTTATTGCTATGTTCATGTGCATGTGTGCATCAGCATAGGCCCATGTTTGCCCAGTAGCCCCCTGCAGCCATAGTCCTAGATGGTATGTTATCAGCAGTTCAGTAGAGCACTGTTGCAGGTCACAGGTAACATGAATAAGTGCAGGTGGGGGATAAGTCGTTTTTTTGCATAACATCCAGGAGAGTTTTGAATAAAACCAGCAACTCCCAGTGGTGAGTCCCAAACAAACCCAGTCTTTTCAATGTAGATCAAGCTAAAAACTTCCCCTAGGTTTTTTCCATTTCACCATTGTGTTCAGGCCACAACCAGCATGCAATGGTACCAGGATCACATCCAGCATGTGGTTTTACTCAAAAACCATCTCAGTCTCAGTGTGTGTAGCTCGATTTATTACTTCACACATTCCTGGCAGCCTTACTATGGCCAGAACTGCCAAATTTGCCGACATACCAGATAACCACCAGCTCAAATAAGCAGAAATCCTGTTATCATAAATCCAATCATGTTCACATCTTCCACATCATCAATGGAATAGACAGAGACACCATCTTCCAACTTCCTCAGGAATCCAGGGTGTATCCTGCTGTGTGTTTCTGCTCAGGCCAGCTTGGCTTCCCTGTGCCTGGTCTTCTTCTTGGGGAAAATTTGATCAATTGTGTTGAACGACCAGCTGACCAGATCCAGGATTTTCGATTCGGATGATTTGTAGAAAAAGACTCTGAGAGAGTTAAGCAGCATACAGACAAGACAGCATGCAGTAGATATTCAGGGAGGAATGGAACAGACAACCATCTGTCTTTGGTGAGAGCCGAAAGATTTTTTTTTTAAATCACTGATTGATAATTTAATTGCATATCAGGTATCCTACATTAACTTCATTCTAATGGTTTTAGATTCTATGCTCATTGTTTTGAAACACAATGTATTATTTATGTCCCAATTAAAATCTGATATGAGGTGAGCTGTAGCTGTTTATATGCACATTTCACAAGATTGAAATGGATTCAGACTAAAAAAACATCAGATTATACCATTTATATGGACACACAATCCATTATTCCAATCATAACTTGCGTTTAAATGCTTCAGACATTAATCAGAACAGAACCACTTTGACATGAGCAGTTTCAAATTTCCCTAAAAAGAAAAACACAGAAGAAGAAGAACTTCCGTATTAGCTGAACAAGAAAACTAGTGAACAAAGCAGTGGTTTACGAGTTTGTCCTCAGACTGCCCAGGCCGGAGTTGCATCAGGTTCTAATTAAGGTTGAAACTACTGAATAAAAAACTATTTTGAGCACTTTTAATGCTTCAAATAAAAAGGTTTTATTGGGAGCACAGACAGTTTTGTAGGTAAAGAACATAGCAGGGTTTCTAGGCAAGACTAACTGCAAGAGGAAGCTTACAGGCTCCTTTTCTGACTGCACTTTTCGGACAGCACTTACCATGGCGACTGCTGGCGCACTTCCCCTTTGGCTAAAGAGTCCTTACCCAAAAGACGTATTCAGATGCAGCCATAGTCGTAGGGCTGCCGACTCTCACTGACTGGGCGTGAGACTCACATATCTTTACACGCTCTCACTCCACACTCCCAATTTCTCACGCTAAAAACAGACAAACGTTAAATATCATCTACGGTCCACTTACTTATTAGAAAAATACTGTACTTATAAAAATCCAGTCCGCTTCTTCACCGCAACCTAAGTGCTAACACACAAGGACATGCCAGGTTGTTATCCAGTTCACAAAAATGCGAACTTCTCCAGTTTAGACCCTCCTGCTCAAGTATTCGGCCTGTGAATTCGAAAAGACAGCGACAGCTAGTAGTGATACTTCCGCCTGCCCCTTGTTGCACCTTTACTGGCATGCGGCTGCCACGAAAGTCGCATTAATGTTGCTGCCGTAAATTGAGCTCGGCCCTGCTGAAAAAAGGCCGGGATTGTTTTGATTACAGAGCTGAGCGGTTTATATCAGAGGCATGTAATTTGAATTTTCGTGCTTTCAAAACTTTGATTAAGATATTTCGTTTTTGTAAATTAATCAAGATTTTAAGCAATCAAGAACTTTAGTAAATATGGATAAAAACATTAATGTAATGCTATAGCAGCTAGCCTAAATCACTAATCATAACACCCTGATGTTCACACAATTGTGTATTTTTTTGCCTCCTAAACAAAGATAGAAATGGTATTAAGCATTTACATATAAATTAATACATTTAAAAGGTAAATAGTCACAAGTTTTATTGTTAACTTTTTCACTCTCTCTCACACATATAATCCTGAGCTTTCACACCAACAACAATTATTTCTTTGTATATTTTTGCTTGCTGTTTATATCCACATTCATACACATTTTTTAAAGCCTGGAAAAAGGTTTTAAATTTCCATGTCATTCCAGAGTCTTACACTTTGCTTGCAACTGGGGCAAGAGCTTAATACCCTTGGAAAGAGAACTGTAACACACAACTCCAGGGTACTTCGTTTGGCAATATGATTCAGCCTTTGTTTGTCAAATACAAAGACAACAAATGAATAGGCATTAAAGTATGGTTTATGGGTTGGCATTTTGCAATGTTATCAGGGTATAAAAACTCATCTTCAGAACCAATCTCTGCTTAAAATGGTGATCTACACTGCATGATCTACTTTCAGCAGTTATCACCGGTTATTGCAACCCTAAACTGCAGAAAATCTGGGCAGAGTTGCTCCCCCTGCCTTTACTACACTCGGCTCCTATGTGAGTCTAGAGCAGGGGTTCCCAAACTTTTTTTTTACCCGCGCACCCCCTTCTGTGTTCCAACTGGGTTGATGAAATTTAAATAAAAAAGCAACAAACAGAAAATAACCGGATTTGGCAACAGTGAGCGCGGGTCTGTTTTGCTATAGTCTCTAGCATTCTTGGAACTATAGAAAGCGGCGAGGGTAAAAAAAAAAGTCAGAAGAGCACTGCATGGAAAAAACGATAGGGAATGGTGTGTGTGTTTTAACGCAAGATTAATGCGCATTAAAAAAAAGTTGAATTTATGGTCCAAAGTTAACGCGTTAAAACTGACTGCCCTAAACGTAACACAACAAAAGTGAGGCTGCAAAGCTGAGTTATCAAATGTGGTTTAGTTGAACCTCACCCTTGTGCTAGTCCACCTTGGGAATGGTGATGTTGGATTTCACTTAACTTTTAGATTGCTGAAGTGCTGCTTGTACTTACATTCAGTACGACCAGACTCAGAAACAGCTTGTTCACAAAAGCTTTAAAGGCTATCACCCCATGCTCAGGAAACTAAGTCTGTACATGTTACAATATCACTACTGTGACAAATTTCTTCTTTCCACACTTAACTATCAGGAATGTTTCATTGAACAGTTTCATTACACAGTTCTGTATATGAAGGTTAAAGAACATTGCACAAGATTTACCATAAGCTTGGATGTATCATCACAGAAGCTTTGAGTGACTGGTTCATGCAACATAATGAATCATGTTTAGGTGGGACTGATTTTCGTAACTTGGTGTGAGTTCTAGTAGACCCCAAAGACTGTCTTCTATGCTTTCATCTCTATTAAAAAACTCTACACGTTGTTTACTATGCTATTACCTGTTTCCATTGTTTATTGCCTGTTGGTTGTTGTGTGTGTCTTAAGCTAGAGTATGTCCTGAAAAAAAATCACCACAGTACCACACGGTGACAATAAAAGCTTCTTGATTCTTGATCGATTCTTGAAGAAGTAATTCAGGAATAAGATTCATGTAAAGAAGAGCAGATAAACATCTAAAACACAAAGAATTGTGGGTTCTGAGGGCCAGGAATGAAAACCACTGTATTCTTGGACATTACCGGATATCCTAAATATTGGGGTTGTGGTGGCCTAATGATTAGAACATTGTGCATGTGTCCTGGAGGTTTTGGGTTCAACTCCCACAGGCTGCAACTCTGGGTCCCTGGGCAATACCCTTTACCCCCAGATTGCTCCCTGGGCGCCGCACAGTGGATGCCCACTGCTCACCAAGGGTGTGGGTTAAATGCAGAGATCACATTTCATTGGATTGAATGTTGCAATGACAATAAAGATTATTATTAGAATCCTGCTACATCTTTTTGCTCCATTCTAATTTCTTGTTTTTGCTGAGATCCAACGTTTCTTGAGTGGTTTTAGACGGCCATTAGATTCCAGGACAAATAGTCCATGGAGCAGAAGTGACCCACATCCGTGAGGTCAGACCGACCTGCACACAGATCTGTAGAGATGACAACTGCAGGTGAGCCATGATTGTGAACAGGTAAAATAATATCTACCATTACAAGACAGCATCTAATGAAGTATGGAGGTAAGTTATGTTGAATGGCTACATGGATATACTTTATGGATGTGGTTTTAGCAGGAGAATAAATCTGTTTTACACACAAAGCCATTATCTTGTTATTGTTCTACTCCACTTAGAAAAAAACGTTTGTCAGAGTTAAAGCTTCTCTTTATCTACAAGCAGAGTTAGATATTCTTCACCCCCTTCAAGAAGAAAATTACAAAGTGCAACAAAACTAAAATGAGGAAAAAAATACGTTTTGGACAAATTAGCAGTTTTTTTCTGCTGAAAACAAAAATAAAAGTAATACATCAACAAATGAGATTTAGAAAATTATATCATGAAAAGAACAAACTGAATGGGTGATAATATTGAACAAACCATTATTCTCAAACAAACATAATTTATTCATAAGATTTACTCATTAGCAGATAGTTTTTTTCTTTCAGAAAGCATTAAACTAAACCATTAAGTGCTAGAATAAACCTCAAAGCTTTTACATCATCACTTTCTTCTAACCAACACTCCTAAGTGCTTCAGGGAAAAAGCTTGATTTGAGGTCAGAACAGCCGTTTCCATTTCAGCCGACCAGTTAGATAGATGTCAGCGCTCCAGAAAGGATCTCTGGCTGCAGGAACCTGAACAAACTTGGACAAAAAAGGTAAACTATACACTTCTGTGATTACTTATAAAAGTGATGTTGTTTATTTAAAGCCTGTTTGTTGTTCTGCTGTTGAGGTGATGGGAAGTATGCTTGGGAGATGAATTCAGAAAGCAGATGGTTCTGGTTTTTATAGATGTTGTAATCAGATTATAAATCATAATTTAAGACGAGTGACTCTGAATGAGAGCAATTACAGAGGCAGACAGTTGGGTTAAAGTGTTTATTGTCAAGTTGTGGTTTGAACAGGAAGAGGTGTCAGTGGGTTGAGGGTTTTCTGGGCTCTGCTGGGACAGATGAAGAGACTGGTGAATAACTTGGACTGTACTGGTGGACATAGTGTAGGGAGGAAGAACTCACAGAGGAGGAGGCTTGGGTTTGGTCCTGGGGGAGTGATGTCCAGAAGTCCAGGTTGTCGGTACAGGACCGGTTAGTTCTCTCCTGTTGGTTTGTTGGAAGGTGGACAGGCTGGTGACCGCAGACAGAAGGGCTAAGCAGAGGAATGGTCCGAGGTCCTTCACAGGTTCTCGGCAGGTTAGCTGGGAGCGTCTCTGGTAAGGATCCAGAGTTTGTAGTTCTTGGTCAGGTGTTTCTTTGGTAGGATCCAGGGTGCTAGGAGGAATAAAACAAAGGCTTGGTTAGATTCAAGTTCACAATGTAACTAGAGCTATACAAGGAGTTGGTCTGTACAGCTCCTTATGATGGACTGTAATTAGCTCTGATGTGACGCACCTGCCCGTCACGCCCTGCTGGGGAGAGAGAGGGTGGAAACCAGACCTGTACCTAGACCTAAGAGTATGACAGTTGGGTGATGAACAACTGCTGAAACATTTTTAATTTGTGGTAAAACATCTTTATTATTCACAACCAATATGTATAGATGATAATGAATGCTTTATTTCTTCTCCATGACAAACATGCAGTAATAATCTGAGTTGCAAAACTCCACACAGTTTACAAATTAAATAATTCTCTAAATATTTTTTAGACCTGGCAGATTAATATTTCTATACAAACAAGGAGTTTGTTTCTGACTAGAAACGAGACAAATGTCTTGTAGAAAAATAATCAGTTGATACATATTTATACTTATTACAGATCTTCCAAAGAGATATAATGAACACATGAACTCCTGTCTCAAACTGAAATGAAACTGTCAAAACTGTCCCAATAAAATGTTTATTTCATCCAAATCAGATCCAAAGAGAACGTGAAGCCAAGCGTGGCCGTTAGTTAAACCAGTAGATCCATAAAACGCTGAAAGGCCACGTTAGGTTTTCTCAGGTTGGAAAGTTATTTCTAGATTTGACAGAGTTCAGGAAAACGTCCTGTGAGAAGAACAATATCTGAGATTTGATAATGGAGAAAATCTTCCATTTTGACCAAAACATTTTCTTTCATTTAGATTTTCTAGTTTAACATCTGGATTTACATGCTACACATAAAGAACCATCAGACATGTTTCTCTCCAACCCTCATCACTTCTGTTTACAGACACCACTGTCTTCAAAGTTCTGGTTCAACACTGAAGGATGGAAGTGATGAACTTCAACTGGACATCAGAGGAAAACAGCTTTGATAACAGCTTCAACATCAGCCAGAGCATGAACACCACTCATAGAAACCATAGTGATAACAGTGGCTCTGATATAGTTGAACAAATCGACACATGGCTGGACCGGATCAGCATTGGCATTGGACTTCCTTTGACTCTAATAGTGATAGTTGCAGTTTTTCTACAGGTGAGACAAAATAACTTAAACCTGATCAGCAACAATGAATGAGCTGTTTGACTTTGTGTCTGCTCTTTAAATAATGGTTCTCTCTCATTTCAGGTGTAAGTTTACCTTTTCTTACCTAGAAATGACTGAAATGTTTGAAAGAGGAAACATTTTACATGTTAATAATATTCTGGAGTCATTAGTTACTTTTTTCTCTGTTGTCTTTGTTGCAGGTGAAAAAGGATCAGGGTGTCCCAGTCTACGTCATCAACCTTCTCTTTTCTGATCTCATTCAGTTCTGCGGAAGAATTGCATTTAATTTAGATTGGTATGATATCGGCCGTGGTTTCACATATTTTGGTTTGACGGCCAGTGTTGGATTCATGGTCTGTATCTCCTTGGAAAGGTAACTATGTGTTTCCCTTTAAGCTTCTTTATTGTCTCATATAATCCTGTTATTCAGCACCTGATAGTCTCCATGGACTAAACAGCTCCATCTGTTATTACAGGTATTTGGTCATCGCCAAGCCACTGTGGTACAGATTCAGGAGAAACATCAAGACATCTCTGATGGTCTGCATTGTGGTCTGGACTCTTTGCTTTCCAGTTCTGCTATCTTTTAATTTGGCTATTGATCGTATTACTGTTAATACAATTACTTTCATTGTCATACCATGTTTTCTCCTTCTGCCCTTTCCCTTCTTCGTCTTCTTCTTGGTTGGGACTATTAAAGCTCTGTCTGGAGCCCTCAGTGTCCCAGAAGAAGAAAAAAGACGAATTGTAGCCATTCAGGTTGTGGTGCTGCTAATTTACACTCTCCTTTTCCTGCCCATCATTATTGAGCTCCTGTCAAAGAAAATCGAATTAATTCCGTATCTTCTGTTCATATTTTGTCTTTTTCTCAGTCCCCTTGCAGACACAACTCTGTATTTGTTAACTCGGAAAAGCATCCTGGATACATTTTTGGCCTTACTCTGTTCTTGTAAAGTATCACACAATCAGGAGATGAGCAGCAAGGATACTGAAAGACCAACTGCTCCAAATACCAAGACTGTTTAGGGTTTAATATCTGGAGCCTCCACAACAATCTACTGTTTATGCTTTTTGGGTTGATTAGCCAATGTTATAGCCAATAGCATTTTATTCTAATTAGGCGCCTGCCATAGCATTTGAGGAGGCAGTGCTGTGCTTCGCACAGCACTGCCTCCCATGCAAATGCATGGAGGCACCTATTACTATGCACCTCTAAACGCGTCTCTATCTTATTAATATTCTTAATTGTTTGACGCTTAATGCGGCCCAAACTGTAGCGTGCACCCCCACAATATAGGTATCAGAACGTGCGGTTTGGTCGGGAATAGTGTGCTACTACTTTTATTGGGGTTTCGAGTTACCATGACAACAAAATTAGCGAAAAACGAACCCCCAAAAAACCAATAATAATCAATGGAGTCGGGTAGAAAGAAAGCCTCAAAAAAGCCTCCAAATGACCATTTTCAACGCTGTACTGTGTCGTCATGCTTTCACCTACGAACACCGTTTAACTTCCAGATTGTAGATATATCTGTGAACTACTCAGAAGTGAAAACGGTATGTGGATATCTTTTATCGTCTCTTCACAGTTACTCCTCAAAGCTCATGTCCAAAAATCAGCGAAATCATCGTTTACAATGAAAGTCAATGACGGAATTCTCCAACCGCTAGAGTGGGCCACTCTAGCTTTTTTTAAAATTACAAAACTCCAAACAACTTGAGCCTACTCGCTCAATTTTCACTCTACGTAGACAAATTATACATCAAAACGTAGGTATTTTTGTCAGGATTCGGGAAATGTAACCCTCATTGGTGTGGCATTTATAGATTTTTCGCGAATCACCTCAGACCGACACAAACCCGAAACCTCCCCCATTCATTTCCTATGTAGCGGTTTTGAAAAATTACGTCTAAAAATCCAAAACCTCACATGTTTTCGCATCGTCGCTACTCCTAAACCGTTTTATGTACAGACATGACACTTTCACACATGAATGTCCCAACCCTTCTGGCGCTCACAAAAAAGGAATTTTGTGGATAACTGTTACGGTTTTCCCGCAGGAACAATTTGTTCGGGAGTAGCGAATGTGCAAAATCCTAAAAACGCTTTGGAGCTGCATTTTCCCACATCAACCACTTTTTTACATCGTCGCTGTGTCTACACCGATTTTTGTAAAAATATGAAAATGAGCTACATGGTCATCAAAAGCCTGCTGATACTCATAGTGAAAGAATTATTTTGATATCTCTTATACTTTTTGAGTCACAGCGATTTGTTCGGGACCCGTTTTAGAGGATTTCTGAAAATCCATAAAAATCCCATTTAGATCATAATTTTTTACGCCTTTATTAAACTTTTTCTAGCTTTTCTTCTTCCCCTATCCGTTACGAACTAAACGCAGAAAAAATTATGTCTCTACCATTTATGGATCAGGAGATATGAAGCGTTGTTCGGGGCAAAGTTCTCCATTATAATCCAATGGGACTTTTTGTGACCAAAGTGTCTGCACTTCTGTAGACGGCCGCTGCAGGTGTGTCAGTGAGTTCCCATGACGACGGAACTCTGAGGGCCAGAGGGAGACGCTCCATTGAGATAGAATGGCAACTTTCGACGCCCGCTGCAGTGGCTGTGATTAATGTAGAAATCTGAAATTCGCACAGTCACTTCCTCTTAACATTTTAAAATTTTCATGTGACTTTCAGCCATGTGTCAGTTTTCTGTCCCATTTGGGATTTCACATGCTTTCCTATTGGGCCTTTGCTTTCAACAGGACCTGGCATGATAACCAGACACAACCCAATTGGCCAATACAGCACCACCCACCTGTGGGAAATGGCGTTATTGACAATTTTGGTCAAATGTTGAGTTCTATGCCCAGATGTGGTGAGGCTGAGTTGCTAAAGGAGGCCAATCTGACCCATGAACTTTGGTCACGTTTGGTGACATTAAGTATTGGCACCCCTATTTGAGGCACTTCCCAGTACAGGATTTGGACCAAACTGACAGAGTAAAATCCCCCGGTGATACTGAACACAACCATGTTAGCGGCTAACTGTTAGCATGTTGCTAACCGGAAGTAGCTCTATGAAGGTCTCACCAACTTCTGTTTCACAGAAACTGTTCTTACTTTAGAGAGAAAGCTCCGCAAGAAATTTGGGCTACGTCGCATACAGCATCTCCAAGCTATGAGGTGTCAAACATCCAATGCTTCTCAATGGGAGACCAAACCCCTTATGGTCCCAGTAATGCATGCCCATATATGGCGCTACAGCATAGCTCAGATGGAGAGTGCAGGCTTTGCATGCAAGAGGTTGTGGGATCGATTCCCGGTATGGAAGACTTGGAGTTTTGTATTATAATCCCCACAGTGTGAATATCAAAACATGTGTGCTGATCCCATGAAGTATTTTTTGTACCACCCGCCATTTTGAGTTACCATGGCAACGTTATAAATGACGTATTTTCTCCCTATTTGAGGCACATCCCTTGACAGGATTTGGACCAAACTGACAGAATACAATCACCCGGTGATACTGAACACAACCATGCTAGCGGCTAACGGTTAGCATGTTGCTAACCGGAAGTAGCTCTAGGAAGCATGTACAAACTTCTGCTTGACAGATTTGGTGAATTTTAGGATTTTCTCCCTTTGTAGGCACTTCTCAGTACAGGATTTCAACCAAACTAACAGAGTAACATCACCCGGTGATACTGAACACAGCCATGCTAGCGGCTAACCGTTAGCATGTTGCTAACCGGAAATAGCTTTAGGAAGGTCCTATCAACTTCTGCTTAGCCAGAGTTCGTCTGCCTTTACAGACAGAGAGGGCTGCAGCTGTCAGTGAGTCTCCATGACAACGCTGCTAGCAAGAGGCTCCTAGGAGGTCCATTGACTTAACATGGCACCTTTCAACGGCCGCTGCGAGGGCTGTGAAGACCGTAGGAACCTGAAATTCGCAGTGTTATTCCTGTTGCTATTTCTGACGGTACGGTACGCACCAAGTGGCAGGCGCCTTGCTAAATTTCTTCAGAAATTTTTCTAGTTTCTCCTGTTATTCTGTTTAGTAGTAAACAGAATAACAGAATACGTTGTTTTGTTTTAAGAGACCTGAGGGCGGTTTCCCAAAACTAAGATAACGGATTAAGTCAGGATTTTCCAGATATTCTGGCTGAATTTGGCCTTGACTCAGTTTCACAAAAGTAGTAGCACATCAGTTACCATGGCGAATATTAACTTTATTATTAACTTTATAATCATCAAGGTGGGTTTTGTTGCTGTTCAGTTGTGTTTTAAAAACTGCTGCTGCTCTAAGTTTGACAGAAAGGCCTTTAATGACATGTTGACATTTTCAAAACATGCAACATGTAGACATGTTGCATGTTTTGAGGGCATCAGAGACATGGCTGATAAAGAAGCAATGGTGTTGTCACTAGAGTCCAGAGTAACATATTTTCTGATATCCATCAGAATCCGTGACTCTAGAGGGCGATGTTTCCCTGAGCCCCCAGAACAAACTTAGTGCCCCTGTAGTGCACAGAATGGAGATTCAATCTCACAGCCCCAAAAGGAAAAAACTCTAATAATCATAAAGAACGTTGACAATGACTGTTATGGGACATAATTTTATGTTATTTGACATCCTTATAATGAACAGGTAATTTTGTTTCATATCAGGTATCCTACATTACCTTCTTTCAATTGTTTTAATGATTCTATTTGGTGCTATATAAATAAAATTCAATTGAGTTGAATGTTTGTAAAGATTACCGCCCCCAGTTGGGGCTCCTCCCAGTTCTTCACCCTGGTCTTCTTTTATCGTTTCAGGTGTAAGTTTACCTTTTCTTACCTAGAAATGACTGAAATGTTTGAAAGAGGAAACATTTTACATGTTAATAATATTCTGGAGTCATTAGTTACTTTTTTCTCTGTTGTCTTTGTTGCAGGTGAAAAAGGATCAGGGTGTCCCAGTCTACGTCATCAACCTTCTCTTTTCTGATCTCATTCAGTTCTGCGGAAGAATTGCATTTAATTTAGATTGGTATGATATCGGCCGTGGTTTCACATATTTTGGTTTGACGGCCAGTGTTGGATTCATGGTCTGTATCTCCTTGGAAAGGTAACTATGTGTTTCCCTTTAAGCTTCTTTATTGTCTCATATAATCCTGTTATTCAGCACCTGATAGTCTCCATGGACTAAACAGCTCCATCTGTTATTACAGGTATTTGGTCATCGCCAAGCCACTGTGGTACAGATTCAGGAGAAACATCAAGACATCTCTGATGGTCTGCATTGTGGTCTGGACTCTTTGCTTTCCAGTTCTGCTATCTTTTAATTTGGCTATTGATCGTATTACTGTTAATACAATTACTTTCATTGTCATACCATGTTTTCTCCTTCTGCCCTTTCCCTTCTTCGTCTTCTTCTTGGTTGGGACTATTAAAGCTCTGTCTGGAGCCCTCAGTGTCCCAGAAGAAGAAAAAAGACGAATTGTAGCCATTCAGGTTGTGGTGCTGCTAATTTACACTCTCCTTTTCCTGCCCATCATTATTGAGCTCCTGTCAAAGAAAATCGAATTAATTCCGTATCTTCTGTTCATATTTTGTCTTTTTCTCAGTCCCCTTGCAGACACAACTCTGTATTTGTTAACTCGGAAAAGCATCCTGGATACATTTTTGGCCTTACTCTGTTCTTGTAAAGTATCACACAATCAGGAGATGAGCAGCAAGGATACTGAAAGACCAACTGCTCCAAATACCAAGACTGTTTAGGGTTTAATATCTGGAGCCTCCACAACAATCTACTGTTTATGCTTTTTGGGTTGATTAGCCAATGTTATAGCCAATAGCATTTTATTCTAATTAGGCGCCTGCCATAGCATTTGAGGAGGCAGTGCTGTGCTTCGCACAGCACTGCCTCCCATGCAAATGCATGGAGGCACCTATTACTATGCACCTCTAAACGCGTCTCTATCTTATTAATATTCTTAATTGTTTGACGCTTAATGCGGCCCAAACTGTAGCGTGCACCCCCACAATATAGGTATCAGAACGTGCGGTTTGGTCGGGAATAGTGTGCTACTACTTTTATTGGGGTTTCGAGTTACCATGACAACAAAATTAGCGAAAAACGAACCCCCAAAAAACCAATAATAATCAATGGAGTCGGGTAGAAAGAAAGCCTCAAAAAAGCCTCCAAATGACCATTTTCAACGCTGTACTGTGTCGTCATGCTTTCACCTACGAACACCGTTTAACTTCCAGATTGTAGATATATCTGTGAACTACTCAGAAGTGAAAACGGTATGTGGATATCTTTTATCGTCTCTTCACAGTTACTCCTCAAAGCTCATGTCCAAAAATCAGCGAAATCATCGTTTACAATGAAAGTCAATGACGGAATTCTCCAACCGCTAGAGTGGGCCACTCTAGCTTTTTTTAAAATTACAAAACTCCAAACAACTTGAGCCTACTCGCTCAATTTTCACTCTACGTAGACAAATTATACATCAAAACGTAGGTATTTTTGTCAGGATTCGGGAAATGTAACCCTCATTGGTGTGGCATTTATAGATTTTTCGCGAATCACCTCAGACCGACACAAACCCGAAACCTCCCCCATTCATTTCCTATGTAGCGGTTTTGAAAAATTACGTCTAAAAATCCAAAACCTCACATGTTTTCGCATCGTCGCTACTCCTAAACCGTTTTATGTACAGACATGACACTTTCACACATGAATGTCCCAACCCTTCTGGCGCTCACAAAAAAGGAATTTTGTGGATAACTGTTACGGTTTTCCCGCAGGAACAATTTGTTCGGGAGTAGCGAATGTGCAAAATCCTAAAAACGCTTTGGAGCTGCATTTTCCCACATCAACCACTTTTTTACATCGTCGCTGTGTCTACACCGATTTTTGTAAAAATATGAAAATGAGCTACATGGTCATCAAAAGCCTGCTGATACTCATAGTGAAAGAATTATTTTGATATCTCTTATACTTTTTGAGTCACAGCGATTTGTTCGGGACCCGTTTTAGAGGATTTCTGAAAATCCATAAAAATCCCATTTAGATCATAATTTTTTACGCCTTTATTAAACTTTTTCTAGCTTTTCTTCTTCCCCTATCCGTTACGAACTAAACGCAGAAAAAATTATGTCTCTACCATTTATGGATCAGGAGATATGAAGCGTTGTTCGGGGCAAAGTTCTCCATTATAATCCAATGGGACTTTTTGTGACCAAAGTGTCTGCACTTCTGTAGACGGCCGCTGCAGGTGTGTCAGTGAGTTCCCATGACGACGGAACTCTGAGGGCCAGAGGGAGACGCTCCATTGAGATAGAATGGCAACTTTCGACGCCCGCTGCAGTGGCTGTGATTAATGTAGAAATCTGAAATTCGCACAGTCACTTCCTCTTAACATTTTAAAATTTTCATGTGACTTTCAGCCATGTGTCAGTTTTCTGTCCCATTTGGGATTTCACATGCTTTCCTATTGGGCCTTTGCTTTCAACAGGACCTGGCATGATAACCAGACACAACCCAATTGGCCAATACAGCACCACCCACCTGTGGGAAATGGCGTTATTGACAATTTTGGTCAAATGTTGAGTTCTATGCCCAGATGTGGTGAGGCTGAGTTGCTAAAGGAGGCCAATCTGACCCATGAACTTTGGTCACGTTTGGTGACATTAAGTATTGGCACCCCTATTTGAGGCACTTCCCAGTACAGGATTTGGACCAAACTGACAGAGTAAAATCCCCCGGTGATACTGAACACAACCATGTTAGCGGCTAACTGTTAGCATGTTGCTAACCGGAAGTAGCTCTATGAAGGTCTCACCAACTTCTGTTTCACAGAAACTGTTCTTACTTTAGAGAGAAAGCTCCGCAAGAAATTTGGGCTACGTCGCATACAGCATCTCCAAGCTATGAGGTGTCAAACATCCAATGCTTCTCAATGGGAGACCAAACCCCTTATGGTCCCAGTAATGCATGCCCATATATGGCGCTACAGCATAGCTCAGATGGAGAGTGCAGGCTTTGCATGCAAGAGGTTGTGGGATCGATTCCCGGTATGGAAGACTTGGAGTTTTGTATTATAATCCCCACAGTGTGAATATCAAAACATGTGTGCTGATCCCATGAAGTATTTTTTGTACCACCCGCCATTTTGAGTTACCATGGCAACGTTATAAATGACGTATTTTCTCCCTATTTGAGGCACATCCCTTGACAGGATTTGGACCAAACTGACAGAATACAATCACCCGGTGATACTGAACACAACCATGCTAGCGGCTAACGGTTAGCATGTTGCTAACCGGAAGTAGCTCTAGGAAGCATGTACAAACTTCTGCTTGACAGATTTGGTGAATTTTAGGATTTTCTCCCTTTGTAGGCACTTCTCAGTACAGGATTTCAACCAAACTAACAGAGTAACATCACCCGGTGATACTGAACACAGCCATGCTAGCGGCTAACCGTTAGCATGTTGCTAACCGGAAATAGCTTTAGGAAGGTCCTATCAACTTCTGCTTAGCCAGAGTTCGTCTGCCTTTACAGACAGAGAGGGCTGCAGCTGTCAGTGAGTCTCCATGACAACGCTGCTAGCAAGAGGCTCCTAGGAGGTCCATTGACTTAACATGGCACCTTTCAACGGCCGCTGCGAGGGCTGTGAAGACCGTAGGAACCTGAAATTCGCAGTGTTATTCCTGTTGCTATTTCTGACGGTACGGTACGCACCAAGTGGCAGGCGCCTTGCTAAATTTCTTCAGAAATTTTTCTAGTTTCTCCTGTTATTCTGTTTAGTAGTAAACAGAATAACAGAATACGTTGTTTTGTTTTAAGAGACCTGAGGGCGGTTTCCCAAAACTAAGATAACGGATTAAGTCAGGATTTTCCAGATATTCTGGCTGAATTTGGCCTTGACTCAGTTTCACAAAAGTAGTAGCACATCAGTTACCATGGCGAATATTAACTTTATTATTAACTTTATAATCATCAAGGTGGGTTTTGTTGCTGTTCAGTTGTGTTTTAAAAACTGCTGCTGCTCTAAGTTTGACAGAAAGGCCTTTAATGACATGTTGACATTTTCAAAACATGCAACATGTAGACATGTTGCATGTTTTGAGGGCATCAGAGACATGGCTGATAAAGAAGCAATGGTGTTGTCACTAGAGTCCAGAGTAACATATTTTCTGATATCCATCAGAATCCGTGACTCTAGAGGGCGATGTTTCCCTGAGCCCCCAGAACAAACTTAGTGCCCCTGTAGTGCACAGAATGGAGATTCAATCTCACAGCCCCAAAAGGAAAAAACTCTAATAATCATAAAGAACGTTGACAATGACTGTTATGGGACATAATTTTATGTTATTTGACATCCTTATAATGAACAGGTAATTTTGTTTCATATCAGGTATCCTACATTACCTTCTTTCAATTGTTTTAATGATTCTATTTGGTGCTATATAAATAAAATTCAATTGAGTTGAATGTTTGTAAAGATTACCGCCCCCAGTTGGGGCTCCTCCCAGTTCTTCACCCTGGTCTTCTTTTATCGTTTCAGGTGTAAGTTTACCTTTTCTTACCTAGAAATGACTGAAATGTTTGAAAGAGGAAACATTTTACATGTTAATAATATTCTGGAGTCATTAGTTACTTTTTTCTCTGTTGTCTTTGTTGCAGGTGAAAAAGGATCAGGGTGTCCCAGTCTACGTCATCAACCTTCTCTTTTCTGATCTCATTCAGTTCTGCGGAAGAATTGCATTTAATTTAGATTGGTATGATATCGGCCGTGGTTTCACATATTTTGGTTTGACGGCCAGTGTTGGATTCATGGTCTGTATCTCCTTGGAAAGGTAACTATGTGTTTCCCTTTAAGCTTCTTTATTGTCTCATATAATCCTGTTATTCAGCACCTGATAGTCTCCATGGACTAAACAGCTCCATCTGTTATTACAGGTATTTGGTCATCGCCAAGCCACTGTGGTACAGATTCAGGAGAAACATCAAGACATCTCTGATGGTCTGCATTGTGGTCTGGACTCTTTGCTTTCCAGTTCTGCTATCTTTTAATTTGGCTATTGATCGTATTACTGTTAATACAATTACTTTCATTGTCATACCATGTTTTCTCCTTCTGCCCTTTCCCTTCTTCGTCTTCTTCTTGGTTGGGACTATTAAAGCTCTGTCTGGAGCCCTCAGTGTCCCAGAAGAAGAAAAAAGACGAATTGTAGCCATTCAGGTTGTGGTGCTGCTAATTTACACTCTCCTTTTCCTGCCCATCATTATTGAGCTCCTGTCAAAGAAAATCGAATTAATTCCGTATCTTCTGTTCATATTTTGTCTTTTTCTCAGTCCCCTTGCAGACACAACTCTGTATTTGTTAACTCGGAAAAGCATCCTGGATACATTTTTGGCCTTACTCTGTTCTTGTAAAGTATCACACAATCAGGAGATGAGCAGCAAGGATACTGAAAGACCAACTGCTCCAAATACCAAGACTGTTTAGGGTTTAATATCTGGAGCCTCCACAACAATCTACTGTTTATGCTTTTTGGGTTGATTAGCCAATGTTATAGCCAATAGCATTTTATTCTAATTAGGCGCCTGCCATAGCATTTGAGGAGGCAGTGCTGTGCTTCGCACAGCACTGCCTCCCATGCAAATGCATGGAGGCACCTATTACTATGCACCTCTAAACGCGTCTCTATCTTATTAATATTCTTAATTGTTTGACGCTTAATGCGGCCCAAACTGTAGCGTGCACCCCCACAATATAGGTATCAGAACGTGCGGTTTGGTCGGGAATAGTGTGCTACTACTTTTATTGGGGTTTCGAGTTACCATGACAACAAAATTAGCGAAAAACGAACCCCCAAAAAACCAATAATAATCAATGGAGTCGGGTAGAAAGAAAGCCTCAAAAAAGCCTCCAAATGACCATTTTCAACGCTGTACTGTGTCGTCATGCTTTCACCTACGAACACCGTTTAACTTCCAGATTGTAGATATATCTGTGAACTACTCAGAAGTGAAAACGGTATGTGGATATCTTTTATCGTCTCTTCACAGTTACTCCTCAAAGCTCATGTCCAAAAATCAGCGAAATCATCGTTTACAATGAAAGTCAATGACGGAATTCTCCAACCGCTAGAGTGGGCCACTCTAGCTTTTTTTAAAATTACAAAACTCCAAACAACTTGAGCCTACTCGCTCAATTTTCACTCTACGTAGACAAATTATACATCAAAACGTAGGTATTTTTGTCAGGATTCGGGAAATGTAACCCTCATTGGTGTGGCATTTATAGATTTTTCGCGAATCACCTCAGACCGACACAAACCCGAAACCTCCCCCATTCATTTCCTATGTAGCGGTTTTGAAAAATTACGTCTAAAAATCCAAAACCTCACATGTTTTCGCATCGTCGCTACTCCTAAACCGTTTTATGTACAGACATGACACTTTCACACATGAATGTCCCAACCCTTCTGGCGCTCACAAAAAAGGAATTTTGTGGATAACTGTTACGGTTTTCCCGCAGGAACAATTTGTTCGGGAGTAGCGAATGTGCAAAATCCTAAAAACGCTTTGGAGCTGCATTTTCCCACATCAACCACTTTTTTACATCGTCGCTGTGTCTACACCGATTTTTGTAAAAATATGAAAATGAGCTACATGGTCATCAAAAGCCTGCTGATACTCATAGTGAAAGAATTATTTTGATATCTCTTATACTTTTTGAGTCACAGCGATTTGTTCGGGACCCGTTTTAGAGGATTTCTGAAAATCCATAAAAATCCCATTTAGATCATAATTTTTTACGCCTTTATTAAACTTTTTCTAGCTTTTCTTCTTCCCCTATCCGTTACGAACTAAACGCAGAAAAAATTATGTCTCTACCATTTATGGATCAGGAGATATGAAGCGTTGTTCGGGGCAAAGTTCTCCATTATAATCCAATGGGACTTTTTGTGACCAAAGTGTCTGCACTTCTGTAGACGGCCGCTGCAGGTGTGTCAGTGAGTTCCCATGACGACGGAACTCTGAGGGCCAGAGGGAGACGCTCCATTGAGATAGAATGGCAACTTTCGACGCCCGCTGCAGTGGCTGTGATTAATGTAGAAATCTGAAATTCGCACAGTCACTTCCTCTTAACATTTTAAAATTTTCATGTGACTTTCAGCCATGTGTCAGTTTTCTGTCCCATTTGGGATTTCACATGCTTTCCTATTGGGCCTTTGCTTTCAACAGGACCTGGCATGATAACCAGACACAACCCAATTGGCCAATACAGCACCACCCACCTGTGGGAAATGGCGTTATTGACAATTTTGGTCAAATGTTGAGTTCTATGCCCAGATGTGGTGAGGCTGAGTTGCTAAAGGAGGCCAATCTGACCCATGAACTTTGGTCACGTTTGGTGACATTAAGTATTGGCACCCCTATTTGAGGCACTTCCCAGTACAGGATTTGGACCAAACTGACAGAGTAAAATCCCCCGGTGATACTGAACACAACCATGTTAGCGGCTAACTGTTAGCATGTTGCTAACCGGAAGTAGCTCTATGAAGGTCTCACCAACTTCTGTTTCACAGAAACTGTTCTTACTTTAGAGAGAAAGCTCCGCAAGAAATTTGGGCTACGTCGCATAAAGCATCTCCAAGCTATGAGGTGTCAAACATCCAATGCTTCTCAATGGGAGACCAAACCCCTTATGGTCCCAGTAATGCATGCCCATATATGGCGCTACAGCATAGCTCAGATGGAGAGTGCAGGCTTTGCATGCAAGAGGTTGTGGGATCGATTCCCGGTATGGAAGACTTGGAGTTTTGTATTATAATCCCCACAGTGTGAATATCAAAACATGTGTGCTGATCCCATGAAGTATTTTTTGTACCACCCGCCATTTTGAGTTACCATGGCAACGTTATAAATGACGTATTTTCTCCCTATTTGAGGCACATCCCTTGACAGGATTTGGACCAAACTGACAGAATACAATCACCCGGTGATACTGAACACAACCATGCTAGCGGCTAACGGTTAGCATGTTGCTAACCGGAAGTAGCTCTAGGAAGCATGTACAAACTTCTGCTTGACAGATTTGGTGAATTTTAGGATTTTCTCCCTTTGTAGGCACTTCTCAGTACAGGATTTCAACCAAACTAACAGAGTAACATCACCCGGTGATACTGAACACAGCCATGCTAGCGGCTAACCGTTAGCATGTTGCTAACCGGAAATAGCTTTAGGAAGGTCCTATCAACTTCTGCTTAGCCAGAGTTCGTCTGCCTTTACAGACAGAGAGGGCTGCAGCTGTCAGTGAGTCTCCATGACAACGCTGCTAGCAAGAGGCTCCTAGGAGGTCCATTGACTTAACATGGCACCTTTCAACGGCCGCTGCGAGGGCTGTGAAGACCGTAGGAACCTGAAATTCGCAGTGTTATTCCTGTTGCTATTTCTGACGGTACGGTACGCACCAAGTGGCAGGCGCCTTGCTAAATTTCTTCAGAAATTTTTCTAGTTTCTCCTGTTATTCTGTTTAGTAGTAAACAGAATAACAGAATACGTTGTTTTGTTTTAAGAGACCTGAGGGCGGTTTCCCAAAACTAAGATAACGGATTAAGTCAGGATTTTCCAGATATTCTGGCTGAATTTGGCCTTGACTCAGTTTCACAAAAGTAGTAGCACATCAGTTACCATGGCGAATATTAACTTTATTATTAACTTTATAATCATCAAGGTGGGTTTTGTTGCTGTTCAGTTGTGTTTTAAAAACTGCTGCTGCTCTAAGTTTGACAGAAAGGCCTTTAATGACATGTTGACATTTTCAAAACATGCAACATGTAGACATGTTGCATGTTTTGAGGGCATCAGAGACATGGCTGATAAAGAAGCAATGGTGTTGTCACTAGAGTCCAGAGTAACATATTTTCTGATATCCATCAGAATCCGTGACTCTAGAGGGCGATGTTTCCCTGAGCCCCCAGAACAAACTTAGTGCCCCTGTAGTGCACAGAATGGAGATTCAATCTCACAGCCCCAAAAGGAAAAAACTCTAACAATCATAAAGAACGTTGACAATGACTGTTATGGGACATAATTTTATGTTATTTGACATCCTTATAATGAACAGGTAATTTTGTTTCATATCAGGTATCCTACATTACCTTCTTTCAATTGTTTTAATGATTCTATTTGGTGCTATATAAATAAAATTCAATTGAGTTGAATGTTTGTAAAGATTACCGCCCCCAGTTGGGGCTCCTCCCAGTTCTTCACCCTGGTCTTCTTTTATCGTTTACTTCTTTAGTAGGAAATGACTGTTGAGACAGAAATTATTCTGGAACACATTTAATCTAAAAAAGCCAGAGAAATGGTACAGCTCAGTACTGGACTCTTATATTGATCACGAGGCAACGCAGGAAAAGGTAAAATTAGGAAGCAAGTGCCCCGGACCGTCGGTCACATCATCTTAAATACAGATCAACAACGACGCCCTGCTGGAGCAGAACGTGTCTCCACTGGGAGTTATCCATCAGACTGTGAAATAGCATAGACTCTGAGGTTTATCCACATGAACATGCTGCCCCAAGATTACTGTCCATTTGTTTATGTATGCCACATAAGTTATAACATGAGTTATTCGTTATTTCCCTTTATCTGCTTTCAGCAGTTTCAGCATCTGTAATCTCATAATTTGTAACAGACTTTCAACAAAATGTTTTATTCATCATTAATGTCACTATTAAAATCTTATATGACCTAAACATTGCTTTGCAAACTCTGCCCCCTTTCTTTCAGGAGTTAAGTCGTGGTCAATGAAACAGCGCCCTCTAGAGTCACAGAATCGAATAGGTCAGAGAAAATTGTAACCCAGGTTTGTGGCGTAATCCAGATATCTTTAATAATTAAGGTTATGTCTCCGTTTCAATTTTCCACACTGTCCACCATTGATGGACTAAGTGAAAAATACCGTGAGATTTTGTAGGATTTTAGTTTTCAAAAGTAGGGCGATGTCCATTGTTTGGTCTTAGAGTATGCGGTGAACTGGTTCAGGACTGGTTTCTGTAGGTGGCCTTTAAGTCTGTTTAAAGTAGTTATTTGTCATCTTTTGATTATGCTCACTGATATGCCTTGCAGTTTGTAGATGCCTGAAATCTACACTTAATGGGTTTTCTTGGGTTTAGAAATGGGAAGAAATGAACTGGTGAGTGTTTGTCTTGTTTGGTTGTTGACCTGGTACCATTGAGGTGATATTGTTCCATATTATTTGTATATTGTCTGATGGTGTAATGATTTCAGGAGGATATGAACCCGGTATTCAGCCAGACACTTGAGGTAAGCTTTACAGAATTTATTGAAGAGATGATAGCGAGGGTGGATAAGGCAGACAGAACAAAAACAATCCAGGCGGGGTACAGAGCACACATCCAAGCACGAAACCAAAAAACTGACAGGAACTGGGTAGACTCAAAAAACAAATCAGGCAGACAGGTAGAATACAGGATGCTGGAGAGCTCTTACCGGAATGAACGATGACTGAGACAAAAGACATGGGGACATGAGACGTGACGTTCTGGCAAAGTGCAGAGACCTGAGGCGGGTATAAATAGGTGGGCAGACAGGTGAGCACCGAGAAACTAATTAACCAGAACCAGGTGGAAGTGATCAAGGAGGGAAGAGACTAAAAAGCTGACAGGACAAGTGGACAGGAACAGAAGCTACACTAGGCTTGATAAGAACCAAAACAATCCTGAAGTACAAACCTAAGACAGAAGATAAAGCTAAGACTAAAACTGATGACATGACAGGATAAACTAAAAACAGTACACAAGCTAAACAAGAATCCAGACAAGACAGAACTCAAAACAGCCACAGAACCTAAGGCAGGAGAGTGAAATAACTTCATCAAATAACATAAACCAGGACAGAACCCAGAGTATTACAGATGGTGAGCTATTTAAAGTTTTAGAATCAGATATCAATGCTGAAGAGTACTCTATTTGAATCATCTACATGTATATGTGTGCAAATTGATAATAATAATAATAATAATAATAATAATAATAATAATAATAATAATAATAATAATAATAATAATTGAACTTTATTAATCTCACAATGGAGAAATTAAGTTCTGCGTATTAACCCATCCCCTTGGGGAGCAGCCTGGGGAGCAATCGAGGGTTAAGGGTCTTGCTCAGGGACCCAGAGTGCAGGCTGTGGGGATCGTACTTTCTCAGAGTGCACTGCTCTAACCACTTGGCCAACATCTCCCCCTTTTTTTTTTTCTTTTTTTTTATAACTTAACTTTATTGTCATGATGCATCCATCCCTTCTCTCAGGTTTTACAGTGTAGACACAAAGGTCACCTGCAGCCTGATGACAACATACACATCCTGCTCCCACTTATCCTCCAGCTTGTGCTTTCCGCAAAGTTGAACAAAACGGACAAACACTCTATCTCCCACTTCCAGATTACAGGGTGTTACTCGCTTATCAAAGCACCTTTTGTTTTTCTCACCCGACTTGAGTGCATTTTGTGTGGCTAACTTAACATACTCCTAATGGGACGCAGAGGGAGTTTCTCTAATTAGTAAGCTAAAGGCTAGATCAATAAGGAGTCGTGAACACTGGCCAAATAGGAGTTCGGTGTGAACCCCGTGACCTAATCTTTTGCACAATTATAGGCGTGTACAAGGGGTTTCACATACTCCCGCCACCAATATTTTTGTTTAGCTTCCAGTGTTCCAAGAATATTAACAAGGGTTCGATTAAAGCGCTCCACTGGATTCCCCCTTGGATGATAGGGAGTCATTTGGGTGTTCTTGATTCCCATTAACTCACAAAGTTATTTGATTATTTTTTACCCAGTCGGGTCCTTGGTCAGAATGTATGCGCTCTGGAACGCCATAGTAGACCATAAACTAATTTCAGAGACACTTGGCAAGAGTTTGTGCCTTCTGGTTGGGAGTGGGTATAGCCACAGCAAATTTTGTAAAGTGGTCAGTGAGCACAAAGATATCTTTGGTGTTAGCACTGTCTGGCCACCTAACACACCTGTCACAGGTTTTAATGGTGTGTTCCACATCAACTTGTCATGGTGCAGCTTTGCCTGCTACACCTTGGACATTTTTGGCACCTTCCTCCTCCCATACACCCCGGTTCCACTCACTTCTGATCATCTCCACCTGCCGTCACCAATCAACCGAGACTCATTCCACCTGTCAAGCAGTATAGTTAAGGACTCCTCAGTCAGCTCATCATTGCTGGTTCGTGGTCATTCTCCCCTGGATTACTCTTTGCCTCCATCCTGTCTTCGGACTCTGGTCCTGCCAAGCTCACCCTCGGTCTTCCAGCTTCCTTTTGTCTGCCAGCTCCTGATTTCATTATTCATCTGCTCCATTCTGGTAAAGACTCTGGTTTCATTATCCACCACTCATCTCTGTCAATAAACTCCTCTTTCAGGAAGCTCTGTCTGGAACTGATTTCGGGTTCAACAAAACCAAATCATGACAGCACGCACCAGCCAAATGAACCCGACACCCACACAGAGGTCTCGTGCAGGAGCTGGCAAGAGGGATCCAGTCTTGCTCTCAGAGAGCAACACAGCGGCGACCGTTCTTCAGGAGAACGCGGAGCTCCTCATGGAGCAAATCCGAGATTGTTTGGATCTGATCGCCACCCTCAGTCCACCTTCGAAGCAGGTGGGTGCGGTGGCTCAGGTGCGGAACCTGCTGAAGAGTAAGGCTGAGCTCCTCCCGTATTTTGAATTCTCGGGGGTGTATGAGGAGCTCGACTGGAACCAACGGGCTGCAGTTGCCCAGTTCTTCAGCAGGGCACCTCCACCCACACCGCCGTCCATCAGCCTGTCCGCCTTGCTCACAGCACTGGCCAACCCCAGGGCTGCTGCTCCCGCCGCTGTGGCTCCTGTTCTGCCTGCTTCAATTCCTGCTCCAGCTTCCTCATCGTCTGCAGCAGTCTCTTCCTCGCCGCCCAGCTCCTCTCAGCGCAGACGCCGGGCTCGTTGCCGAAAGACCTCCTCCACTACGGTGCCCGTAATTCAGCCCGAATTACGGGCTGATATATGATGTCACAGCCTCTGTGAACTCATCCAGACTGTTGGTAGCAGCCCTGAAGACGTCCCAGTCAGTAGAATCCAAACACGCCTGAAGATCGTCCACAGCCTCACTGGTCCAGTTCTTTGATGTCCTCACTACAGGTTTGTAGAGCTTTGGTTTCTGCCTGTAAGCAGGAATCAGGTGAACCATGACGTGGTCATATTGGCCCAGTGCAACATGGGGGACAGCGTGATAAGCGTCTCTGACTGTGGTGTAGCAGTGATCCAGAATGCTCTCCTCTCTGGTCGGGCATTTAATAAACTGTCTATATTTAGGAAGTTCATGAGTGAGGTTTCCTTTGTTAAAGTCACCAAGGACAATAATTAAAGAGTCCGGATTTCTTTGCTCCACATTCAGTATCTGGTCTGCGAGCGTGCGCTGTGCGACCTTCACGTTTGTATGCGGCGCGATGTAAACACCAACCAGAATGAATGAAGCAAACTCACGGGGTGAATAAAAAGGCTTACAGTTTATGATGAAGGATTCCAGGTCAGGAGAACAGTGCTGCTGAATCAATGTCACACCGTTGCACCAGCCACTGTTGATGTAAAAACAGATTCCTCCACCTTTCGCTTTGCCGGAGAGTTCTGTGTCTCTGTCCGCACTGTGGAGTTGGAAGCCTGCCAGCTACGGCGCAGAGTCCGGGATTAATCCACAGAGTCACGTCTCTGTGAAGCACAAAACAATGCAGACAACTCTCCCTGTGGCTCTACGCTTCTTTGGGAGGAGTGAATGCTGCTTGTCAAGACTTTGATGCAATCAACTGGGTTTCCTTACATAGGATTTTCTTTTGACCAATCTGTATAAACCGACATGATCTGTATAATCTGGTTGAATTTGACTCTGGCCTTAAGATGAAATGTTTCATGAATTTGCGCTATTGTGGTGGATGATCCTCCCACCACCACATCGTGTTAGTATTCTTTCTTTCTTTCTTTATATTATATTACAGTTTGAGTTATTTCATTTAGACAGGTATTTTCTAATGGGTGCACACTTCGGTTAATGACTGTCTGAATGGTTTATTTACACTTGTTTTTTGTTTGAGGTGCTGCTGATACAAACCAGCTGGAGGAGGAAACCTGGAGCATACCATTTGTTTGTTTGAAAGACTGACAGGGGAGACTTGTTTCAAGTTGTTAATTAGTTAATTTTGTCACTTAAATATTCATCTATTATTGTTTCTGCTAAATAAGAGTTAGTTTTGCTTTATTTGTTTCATAGAATGTTTTAGTTAATTTTGTATTTATTTGTTCTTTTGTTATGTCGTGCCTCCCTCATGTGGTAGACTTGGGTTACTCCATCCCTATTTAAGCAGCCTTTTGTTCTTTGTTGTAAGGTCAGTTTTGTTTGTGTTGTGTCAGAGTTCAGTTGACCTCAGTTAACTTGGGCCCAAATTTGTTATTTATCCTTTGATTTATTCTTACGTTAAGTTTTTGTTTTGTTTACTATTTTTGGAAGAATTAAATTGAATTCTTTCCTACTTTGAACATTTTTTTTGTCCTTGTTTGAGTCTGGTCCCTCACAGTTGGTGTCAGGAGTGGGATCATTTTTTTTGCTCTGAGAAGAAAAGTTTCCAAAATACCTGGAAGGGGAAGAGGACGGACAAGAGGAGGACCCAGTTCTGAGCTGGATGAAAGAGAGGCTGTTGAGGAAGGTGGAGCTGTTGATGGAGTGTTTGACATGGAAGAGGAAAGGAGTGAACCAACACTAGCAGACTTGGCCAACCTTCTCAGAGCCCACATTGGACATCAGAAGGCCAAAGAGGATCACTGGACCAAAGAAAATGCTAAGCAACAACAGAAGTTTGAGGAACTACAACAACAGTTTAGATTGTTTAAAAGGGAGAGCCAACCTGAGATCACTCCCACTGCTCCACAGACCTCACCAGTCCGGCCTACACAACCACCAGATCCTGGAGTGGCAGCTTCACCTCAACACAGTCAATCAGGTGACCTATATTCACAGTCATATCTTTCTCATGCACCTAAGTTACAAAAATTGAGCGAAGAAGATGACACTGAACATTTTCTCATTACTTTTGAAAGAATAGCTTCTGCCTGCAGGTGGCCGAGAACTGACCTTACAACAAAGAACAAAAGGCTGCTTAAATAGGGATGGAGTAACCCAAGTCTACCACATGAGGGAGGCACAACATTACAAAAGAACAAATAAATACAAAATTAAATAAAACATTCTATGAAACAAATAAAGCAAAACTAACTTTTATTTAGCAGAAACAATAATAGATGAATATTTAAGTGACAAAATTAACTAATTAACAACTTGAAACAAGTCTCCCCTGTCAGTCTTTCAAACAAACAAATGGTATGATCCAGGTTTCCTCCTCCAGCTGGTTTGTATCAGCAGCACCTCAAACAAAAAACAAGTGTAAATAAACCATTCAGACAGTCATTAACCGAAGTGTGCACCCATTAGAAAATACCTGTCTAAATGAAATAACTCAAACTGTAATATAATATAAAGAAAGAAAGAAAGAATACTAACACGATGTGGTGGTGGAAGGATCATCCACCACACATGTTTCATGAATTTGCGCTATATAAATAAAATTTAATTGAATTTCTTCCCATTTCTAAGCCCAAGAAAACCCATTCAATGTGGATTTCAAGCATCTAGAAGCTGCAAGGCATATCAGTCAGCATAGCATAATAATGTCATAATGATGACAAATAACTAATTTAAACAGATTTAAAGCCCACCTGCAGCAACCAGCCCTGAACTTCCATGTTCACCACATGCTCTAAGACCAAACAATGGACACCACCCTACTTTTGAAAACTAAAATCCCACAAAATCTCACGGGATTTATCTCTTAGTCCAAAAATGGTGGACAGGATGGAAAAATAAAAGGGAGACATAGCCTTAATTATTAAAAATATCTGGATCGCCTCAAAAACCTGGGTTATGAAATGGCTTAACACTTTTTTGCTCTATAAGTAGCTTCAAACACGTCTCTTCCTTTATAATAGGAGTGTTTCCTTTCTTGACTATGATATGATTCACTTCTTCATCAGCCTGCATCTAAGATGCTGCTCGTTTGCTATGAATTTTGCCTAACGCACTTTATCTACTGTACCAGATGTACATTTACCTGAATTACTTAAATCTGGCTTGACATAGTCGCACTTCCTGAGCCTGGTTTGGCATTCAGGAAACATAAAGCCAGGTTGCTCTGATCACACCATGTCAAGCGTAGATTGAGCTCTCATCCTGGATTTCTGAATTCTGCTTTTGTGAAACAGCCCTGTCGGTTCCAGATGTGTATGTAAATACTGTAAAATTTAAATGCAATTGTGTTTTGTTTGTGTTTAAGTTTTGACTTTTTTATTCTTTGGAAAAAGAACCTAATAAACAACTTTACTATTAAAACACAAACAACTGTTTGTCGTGACCGAAAGAACGAGATCCCGGATACAAGCGGCTGAAATGAGTTTTCTCCGTAGTGTGTCTGGGCTCTCCCTTAGAGATAGGGTGAGGAGCTCAGTCATCCGGGGAGGACTCAGAGTAGAGCCGCTGCTCCTCCACGTCGAGAGGAGCCAGTTGAGGTGGCTCGGGCATCTGGTAAGGATGCCTCCTGGACGCCTCCCTGGTGAGGTGTTCCGGGCACGTCCCACCGGGAGGAGGCCCAGGGGAAGACCCAGGACACGCTGGAGGGACTATGTCTCCCGGCTGGCCTGGGAACGCCCCCGCGACCTGACCCCAGATAAGCGGAAGAAAACGGACGGTCGGACGGACACCTTTTTGTAATGTTAGTAAAGTGGACAGTGAATGGCCCCATCTGATTTCAAAAGGAACCTCATTTCATAACCTTAGAGCAGCAACATTACAGGCTCTACATCTTCTGACCTTTGACCTCACCACCTCCAAGAGTAGCTGGTCAGTTGACTTGAGGTGTTGAACAGGAGCGTAGGGCTTCATCTGAATACCTCCATTGGGTAAGGACTCTTTAGCCAAAGCGGAAGTGCATCATCGGTTGCCATGATAAGTGCTGTCTGAAAAGTGCAGTCAATTAGTAAGGAGAAATGAAAATGAGCCTGAATGCTCCTAAGTTAGGTGTGTTCAACCAGAGACGTCTAAATGTTGCAGGACACCAGCCCTCGAGGTCTGGAGTTGGTTAGATTCTGGACGGCTGTCTGTCACCCCCTGCTTCATGTTAATCAAGTTCACTTTCTGCACCTGTGATCCTCTGATAGCAGCTCATTAAGGAACAGCCTTCATCTGCTCACCTGTTATTAAATAGTGACGTCCCACAGCCTCATGCTGTCAGACTATTAAAAACCATCTGTTATTAAATGTCCAGCATTCCTTTTTGCCAGTTTGTCATTTCCCACCACATTCTTGTTTTTTTTTTTTGGATTTTCCCATTTTCACCTTGAACTTGTCAAATATATTTGGCTTTAGGTTTTCTGGACACAACCTGGACTAAACTTGCCTTGCCTGAGGATGGGGATTAAAACCACCGCCTTAAATAAATGCTACCATGCTCACACACACACTCTTATTCAAGGGCAATTTAGGGGGGGAAATTAACCAAACATGCACATATTTCGAAGGTGGTAGGAAGCCGGAGTACCCAGGGAGAACTAAAACATACCCAGGAATAGCATGCAAACTGTATGATATTTTTAATTCATCATCAAACCCACAATCTTCTTGCTGCAAGACAATCCTGCTAATGATAGCAGATATAGATGCACATTCACAGATGCAGCAAATCGGACCAGTTAAAATAAAAGTAGCTGCTACAACAAAGAGAACATTACTCCCCGTGCGGGAACACCTCCGAGACGCCTCCCTGTGTCAACAACCGGCACTCACAGAGAAGCTCTGCAGCAGCCACCACAAGGCAACTGAGAAATAATCTGTTTCATTTTCTGTTTCAGCAAGATTTACATACACTGGTACCAGGTTTCTGAAGGAGGCAAATATTTAAATTTTTATTTAAGCTTAAAGTGATAACAATCCTTTAAAAACTCTAACTCCCTTATAACATGTAAGCTTCCTTGTTTGGGTACCTTTCATTCGGCACCTTTGTTTTTATGTTGGATCTTATCTTTAGGGATTTCTTGTTGAATTATCACATACGACGGTTTGAAGGTTGTTAAAACAGAACCGGGGGAAGGCAGGTCAAGGTCAAGGTTCAGGGAAATAAAGGCTTATGTAAAAAATAAAAATGGATACTAAAATGGAACACTGATCGAGTTAAATGGCTGGTGTTGTCAGTTAAACTCAGTCTTCGGAAAAAAACACCAACAAATTAGGCAGAAAAACTCTGTGGCTGAACATGTTGTCTTTCCAGAGCCAGCTATGCCCGCTCCTGCTATGCCAAGGCCCTGCCACTGTGACAACTGTCGTAGTGTTGAACAAATATGCCCAGGTCCTGACCCTGCTGTGTTTGGATTCTCCGGCTGGGACTCCAGACTGCAGAGCACATATCGAGGAATGCAGCTGCAGCCCTTTGACCCCGACATGGACCACAACATGAACCACATCTCAACTAGAACCCTATGAAACACAGAACCAAACCCAAATGACATGAAGGAAGATTTGCAGCTTTGCTCTGGTAGTACAAAAAAAAGAATAAATGTTTTTATGCCACACAGAAGCCTTTATTTTTCAAATTTTGAATACTCTGGAAGCAAAAACAAACAGCAACAGTCTGATGAATGAGAACAATGGTTTTAACTGGTAATATAATGAATATTTAAACAGTAGATTTTCTCACCATGAAGAGATGTTAGGTTTCAGATGTTTCCATGTGCTCATCATTGACATTAATGTTGCTTAGCTGTTGATTTGAACTCTTTTTTCACCAGTGTGGGAAGATTATGCAACATAAAACTGACACTTTCAGAGACAAATCAAAGAAACTGAAATAATGACAAAAAAATATTTAAAAAAATCAACATGACATCAGGTCTCACCTGTTTTGTGTCGGATCTAATCTATCGATGGTGTGATTTTTAAACTTTACCTCACACCCTGAAGCTCCCCTTGGGTCTAATAACATTTTTCACTAATCATGTAAAACACATCACTTGAGCTTCCTCAGTCTCTCCACATTTAAATGCTTCAACTGCCTCACAACTTATGTATTGATCATTCTCCTGATATTATTACACAAGTCAGACATGTTAAATAGCCAAGTATGTCACACTGGCGTTACTCTTTTTAAGAAAACAAAGTCCTGCTGTTGTTTAAGCCTTTTCTTTGGCGCTGGCATTTTACTGAGAGATTTAAAAATTACCGACAAAGTGAGCAGTTCAATAATGGATGGGTGCCCATCCCACAATTAAAATTACTTAACTCAAAAGATATGCTTTCTAAATATAAATGTGAACCAACTATATTCAGGATAACATTCCCTACAGAGCGGTTTACCTTGTTATGAGGTCTCTGGTCAGACTGTTACTGGTAGGGCAGCATAGGAACTGTACATGTCCCCCCCTTTCAAGTTCCTATATCTATAACTGCTTGGATAGGGCCTGTTAAGAGTTAAGAGTTAAAACGGATAAGAACCAGGAAAAGATCATCTCATTATAACAAGATAGTTTTCTTGTTATAACGAGATACTGCTCCTAAATTTATTTATCACGTCTGGCAGTTAAACACTTCCGTAGTATAGAAGCTTTTTTTGTCTTTTGGTTCCTTTAGGTGTGGTTCCTGGTTTGTAAATGGTAATATTTTAGCCGGAGACCATATATGGAGTTTGTTCTTTCTCGCCTAACCTCTTGAAAGAGTAAGAGGAGGGTTGTTCCTGTAATTGTGGTTTAAACTGTGTGTCTGCATCTGTTTCCATAGTTTAAGCTGAAAGCACTTTGATTCAAATAAAATACTCATTCTGTGAGCTTCTGCTGTGGTGCGCCTCGAATGCTGTTTGCCTTCAAATAAAGATGACAGACAAGACCAGTCTTTTCTCTCTTTAATGAAACAGTGTCTTACTTCTTTGATAATTAAACTTCCACAACACACCAACAACCTGAAAGTAGGATTAAAAGTTTTCTGTCAAACGCAGTCTGCAGAACTCCAGCTTAGATGGTCATCTAAAGCCGGGCGTACACTGTACGAGTTTTTCCCCTTTTCGGGCTGATTCTTCAGTCGTGCGAGCATTTTTTGAATCGGTCTGAATTTCAGCTTGATCGTAGAGGGGGGGAGGAGGGGCGATTGGCCTCTCACGACCACCTCCCGATCAGGAATCGGACGGTCGGTGAAAATCAAACATGTTTGAAATTCAGTCGGTCGTCGTGAGGTTTTCGTGAGCGCATTCCTGCTGTTCAAGCAGAGTTACGACAGTTTACCAGCCGTTTTCCCCCAACCTCGCGCAGTGCGCACGTGCAAACAAGTAAATTTAACTGACTATCGTGACATTGTTGATAAAAGAAGAGGAAAATGCTGGGGTGTTAAATGTGCACGCCCGCAAGCTTACCTCAAGTTCTTTCTGTAAAACTGACAGATCGTAGTAATCAGGTTTGATCAGCCATGTCTTTGTCCAAATACGTCGTCGCCTTTTCTTTTTAGGGCTTTCTGCACACAAAATTGCACATATTGCCAAAGCAGCGGTTTCTCTCCGGTAATGTTTACAGTAGCCATCGACACTTCCGTCTTCTTCTTCATCTTCTTCTTCTTCTTCTTCTTCGTCTTCTTCTTCTTCTTCTGTCTACATTCGGACGTACAGTATGAGCACTCCGGTCGCGTCCGGGCGTCGCGCCGTACACAGATCGTGAGCGGTGAACTTTTAAACCCCGCGGTTCCGTCGCACAGTTTGAGATGTATATAAGTACAACGACTGAAAAACTCGTACAGGGTATGCCCGGCTTTAGCTGAAAGACAACGTGGCTGGGTTTCTTTATTGACGGGATATATAGACCCTCTAGCTAGTTTTGGGTCTTCCCCAGGGTGTTCCTACAGTGGGACAAGCCCAGAAAACCCCCAAAGGACCAAATTGCAAATCTTCAGCTGGTGAAGTTTGCTTTTACGCTGCACTTTGTGAAACGATCCAAACCTTTTGACCAACTTGATCAACCCTTCACCTGTGGTTGCGCTGTGGTGTTGTTGCGCCAACAAACACAGAAGAAACGAGGTTGGTCAGTAGCACAGCACAATTTTCAGTTCCAAGAAAATGCAAACAAAATGGAATGGCAACAGATTTTAGCCGTGGGTTTTTAATGCTGTCTTGTGGCAAGTGTGCCAAACAAGCACAATTCAACAGTGGGCTCAGCATGAGCGGAGGATGAGGCAGACGACCACAGAGATTGTTATATTTTACACACTGCGGGTAAGATGGCTCCATATGAGACACCAGCATGAGAGCAGGGCCGCATACAAGTTTCATTGAACTGATGTCATCCTTTCACTGCTGTCAAGCAAGGTTTAATCTGTGACCTGGAACAGAGTGCTACTGAACTGCCTGATAACGTTCCTTCACAATCAGAGAGCTAACTGCCACAGACTACGACACATGATCTACATTAATACAGACACACACACACCTCTACTGTGCTTTCTTCCCTTACTCTGCTGCTTTCTGTTTTAGCTGTAGAGTCAGAGAGGTCAGATCAGAGACCTCAAGCTGTAGCTTTATGAATAGAAGTAATTAAGCTTTGAATTTTTAGTGATGAATCTCTTTCCAATGAAACTTTGTTCTGATAGAAACAAATCTCCCATTTTAGCTGTGGTTCAGAAAGGTCAGATCAGACCTTAAATTGTAGCTTTGACTAATATATGAATAGAAACTATTGTTTTGATTTTTTAGTGATGAAGCTAGTGAAACAATGAAACAAAAGAGGAGATTCTAGTTGTAGCTTTGGAAAATTTGGACACGATTACTTTAGTTCAGAAATCCCCAATATATATTTAGCTTATTTATTATAATTAATAGAAAAAAGTAAATCTGTGTGTTTCTTAATGTATGAAAGAAGTCTAGTCAAGGACTTACTTAGCTTATTCCTTTGTTAATGTAATGTTTGTCTTTTCGAATGTTTGCAATGTTTTGCTGTTCATGTACAGAACTTTGAAGCATCTCATTACTGAAAAGTGCTATATAACTAAACTTGCCTTGACTTGGTATTTACAATATATGAGTTACTTTACTAGTATTATTCCTCAGTTGCAATTGTATTTACTCAGATTACCCTGCCCTGTAGCCCACATCAGATTTTGATTGCACATTCACATGAACCAGAGTCCAATTAAAGTTTGTTGGGACAATGATTAGCTGCAGCTTCCCATTGTCCCTCTGTAAAGCTCCCTCTGGTTTGACTGTACTTGCATCCTTCTCTGAGTGCAAGCGTGCTGCTTTAACCACTCGGCTAAAGATTAGATTAGATATAGGTCTGTAATATATTAAATCATCTTGATCAAGAGAAGGTTTCTTAAGTAAAGGTTTAATAACAGCTACTTTAAAAGCCTGTGGCATATATCCATTTACTAAGGATAGATTAATCATGTTTAAAATAGTGCCGTTGATCAAAGGGAATACCTCCTTAAATAAGTTTATTAGGATTGGGTCTAACATCAAAGTTGAAATTTTTATGAAAGCAAAAATTTTGGATAACTCAGAAAGCTCTATTGAGTCTAAACAGTTCAAACACCGAGCAGATTGTAAAGATTCCTCCGCTGCCTCACTTACTGAGGATGAGGTAATCATGTTTGGGAGGATGCTAATTATTTTATTTTTAATGGAATCAATTTTATTTATGAAGAATCCCATAAAATCGTTACTACTAAGAGCTAAGGGAATGGATGGATCAACAGAGCTGTGGCTCTGGGTAAGTTTGGCAACTGTACTGAAGAGAAATCTAAGATTATTTTTGTTCTCCTCAATTAATGATGAAAAATATGCTGCTCTAACTCTGCGAAGGCTCTTTTTTTTTACAACAGTAGACAGTTTTTCCAGATTAGGTAGGATTCCTCTTGATGTGTAGAGCGCCAGTTTCTTTCCGAGAAGGCAATAGTGCGTCGATTTATGCACATTTTGAATAGGATTTAGGATAATATTAAAGGCTACACTAAGGTTATCACATTCAGTGTCAGCATGAATGTTAAAATCCCACACTATATTTAGATCCATTAAATTTTATTTGTTTAGCGCCAATTCATGATACATGTCATCTCAAGGCTCTTTCCAAAGTCAGACTCCATCAGATCCTCCAGGTTGGTGAGAAAGTTTCCTCTCTAAGGAAACCCAGCAGGTTGCATCAAGTCTCTCCAAGCAGCATTCACTCCTCCTGAAAGAGCGTAGAGCCACAGTGGACAGTCGTCTGCATTGTTGATGGCTTTGCAGCAATCCCTCATACTGAGCATGCATGAAGCGACAGTGGAGAGGAAAACTCCCCTTTAACAGGGAGGAGAACCTCCAGCAGAACCAGAACCAGGCCATCTGCCTCGACCAAGTGGAGGATACAGAAGACAGAGCAGAGGGGAGTGTTGGCCTAGTGGTTAGAGCAGTGCGCTTGCACTCAGAGAAGGATGCAAGTACCCGGTTCAATCCCCACTGCCTGCACTCTGGGTCCCTGAGCAAGACCCTTAACCCCAGATTGCTCCCTGGGCGCCGCACATGGCAGCCCACTGCTCCCCAAGGGTGATGGGTTAAAAGCAGAGAACAAATTTTGTTGTAATGTATGTTACAATGACAATAAAGATGATATTACTATTATATTACTAATGTTGAAGTTTGTAGTCCAACTTGTCTTATACTATATATTACCTGCTGCTACTATTCCAATGGTATGTGCTTGCCTCTGTAACTTTTTCCTGTCTCTGTAATGCTTTTCTTTTCTCTGATTTTTGTTCATGTACAGCACTTTGAATCGTCTCGTTATTGAAAAGTGCTTCATGAATAAACTTGCCTTGTAAAAAAAAAAAGACCGAAGCAGACATTGTTTGAATGTCTGCTTCCATCTAATGATTTGGTAGAGACCCTTCCATTTCTCTCTCAAGGACATTCAGGATGACTGACCAAACAATTTTACATTTCTATATACAGGTGTGCCCATTTCCCCATAGAAGTCTACATTTCTTCTGTTTCTTAGTGTTGATATATATGATGGTTTATTGAGTGTATGCATATTAGTATTTTCTTGTTAAGTCTTTTTAAATCAAGGAAAGTGCTTATCATTTACAAAGCACGGCTTGACACACCACTGCCTTTATCTAACAGGCGCTAACTTTTTTTTCTTTCATTATTTTAAGCATGATAGCTGTTTGCTGGTTATAAATTATTTTATGAACTTGTGCTTGCATGCAGTTTGACAAATACAAAATAATACTCTTGGATCTCACTTTCAAAATACACCAAAGGGATTTGTTTATTTACGAACAAAAAATTGCCTTCATCCATATTTAGAACAAGTATTTATAAAATAAACATTTAGTAAATTCCAATAGTATTTTTGAGCTGTATTAGCAAAGGACAGCATAGGTGTAAAAACAAAAATAAAATTTGATCTTCCATTAAAGACAAACCACAGCATTTATTCACATACATAGACATGTAAAGCAAATCAAGGAAAATACACACCAGTAACAGGACAGTGTTATAATCTGTCTGTGGGCAAACCAGTGTGTAATATGAAAAATGAATCAGGAATAAATCATGGTGGACTGTTGGCTGAACTTCTGAGTTACTGCTGAAAAATCAGCTCAATGGATGCAATAAATAATCAATACTTATGAAACTGACAGATTGAGAGAACCTCAGTTTTCTTTATTGGATTTCCAGCTGCAGTGGAAGGAGCTTTTTTTCTGTTCGTTCATCAGAGATTTTTAGTTTCTTGTAGAAAATGAGAGCCTTTCCGTTGTGCTGCTAGGATTCATGAAGACACAGCCATTTGTTGACAGATCCAACCGTTTTTGTCATCACAACTCACAGATTTCCATCCGTTGGCCTCCTTGACAGAAGTTGCACAGTTAACCTTCTCGGCAGGCGGTTGCAGCCAGTAGCTGAAAGAAGAATATGTCTGTAAGATCATGGGGGGAATCCATTATTCAGGAGATTTAAGTTCAATTCTTACCTATGCTTTAGATCACTCTCATTGACCCACTTCCAGCCACTACCGTTAACCCTGAGGCCAATCCAGTAGCTGCTGGTTCCTGCACCAGTTAAGCTGCTTTTATAGATGAAGTCCTGATTAAAACAGACGGGTATTAATCAATCATAGTTACATCGTTGGAACTGTAGCTGGGTAGCTGAGGTCAGCTAAATGAAAGTGTCGACCATGTCTCCAGCCTTACCTGCTCCTCAGGACTTCCAACAACGACCAAATCTGCACCCCTAAATCTGCAGTCATCTCTGGCTTCGTCCCAAGTCTTCTCATCTGAATAGTTCCAGCTGCTGATCATATAGCAGCTGGACTGGAAGTGGAGCCAACCCTGGGGGCAAGGTTCAGTTTGCCTTTCTGAGAGGAACAACAGCAACAATTTTAGTAAGAAAGACATTTTAGTTTAGGATTGAAAACACAAACAAGATAATTAAATGACAAATTTGTATACTTTACTTTTTCTGCGGTAGAAGTAACTCGGTGACGACTGGGAATAATATAGTTTATAGTAGTGAGGACGTGGTGTGGTGTTGTAGTACCATGGTCTGTTGTAGGAAGGATGTTTTGTTGTGTACTGGTTGCGTGGTCTGTTGTAGGAAGGACGTGGTGTGGTGTAGTAGTACCATGGTCTGTTGTAGTAAGGACGTGGTGTGGTATTGTAGTACCATGGTCTGTTGTAGTAAGGACGTGGTGTGGTGTTGTAGTACCATGGTCTGTTGTAGTAAGGACGTGGTGTGGTGTTGTAGTACCATGGTCTGTTGTAGGAAGGACGTGGTGTGGTGTTGTAGTACCATGGTCTGTTGTAGTAAGGACGTGGTGTGGTGTAGTAGTACCATGGTCTGTTGTAGTAAGGACGTGGTGTGGTGTTGTAGTACCATGGTCTGTTGTAGGAAGGACGTGGTGTGGTGTTGTAGTACCATGGTCTGTTGTAGGAAGGATGTTTTGTTGTGTACTGGTTGCGTGGTCTGTTGTAGTAAGGACGTGGTGTGGTGTTGTAGTACCATGGTCTGTTGTAGTAAGGACGTGGTGTGGTGTTGTAGTACCATGGTCTGTTGTAGTAAGGACGTGGTGTGGTGTTGTAGTACCATGGTCTGTTGTAGTAAGGACGTGGTGTGGTAAAGTAGGAGGGTGGTCTGTTGTAATACGGTTGTTGTGTGGTGTAGTAGTAATGTGGTCTATCATAGTGAGGATGAGGTCGGGTATTGTAGTAACGTCGAGCTTCAGGCATTGGTGTTGTTGTCCAGTCAAAGCGGGGTTCTCTCTTTTTGGAAGTTTCTTCCTTTTGGTTCAGTAAATTTGCTCGTAGTATCTGGATTTCAGCTGTCAGCTTTTGGTTTGTTTCACTCAGATACTTATTGTCTTCTGTCAGCTTCTGGATTTCTTTCCTCATGTTTTCTGGCCAGTATGAAACTTGAAGTTGATGTTTGATGTCTTCAAAGTCCTTCAACTTAACAGAAATGACAGAAGTATCTAGAGAATCAAAAAATAGATTAGGTTAATTTGACACATGTGAAATACATTTTGGTATTTTATCCAAATCATGCATAACGATGAAGTAATTATCAGCACTTCAGTGCCCATCTACTAGCAGGTGGCAATGGTGGAGACAGTAAGAGGGAAGACAAGGTTTGGGAAAACTGCTTCTTCTTCAGGGCTCAACTGTTACGCTACTAGTATCAATTCGGCCCCATGGAATACTTTTTTAAGTTTAGGAAAATCCCTGATTAGTTCCTCACCTGGAACCAAACATTCAGGTGCAGCTGTGATCTACGAAGGCAAACTGTGTGCTGGTCAAATTAATAATACAAAAAAACTATTTTTTATTTGCTTTGCTTAGAGAAAATGTTCAAAGTTGTGTCAAAATTTTCAAGTGAAATGTTTTAACTCTAGAAAAAGCTTCCAATATTATCAGAAATTCTATTTTTGTAATTACTAAATAACATAAAAGCCAATGTGCATTTAGTCAGTGAATATGCCAATGTACACACACAATGACCATGTAAGCACACACTGATACACAGCAATCTGCTCTCTGTTGGTTTACTTTAAAACTCTTAGCATGAGATGACAGCAGCCTGCATAGGTGTAGGAAGTGTGTGGGTTTGCTATTTTAAAACAGAATTAACACCAGCAAGCCAAAATGTCTGGTAGCTTCTCTTTTTCTGATAGACACCTACTCTGATCAGGTCCATGTTTTCTCTAAGTCCAACCAGAGCCACCATGTGTTGTATCAGGTGACCCAAGTCCAGTCTACTTTCATGCATTCAGCTCTGAGACTACAGGAGGTCAGCTAATGAAATCCCTGTCAGTACAATGTAAACCATGCTGAGCTGAACTCAAAAAGCGCTTCAAAAAACATGAGTTTGAATAGTGTTCAGTTCTGCTTGCCCTCCCAACCATTAAAGAACTGCATAAAATAAAATTAGTGTGTGTATTATAGAAATTTTCATGTGTTCTGGGGAGAATGTCAGCCTTGAAACGGGAGTTATTGGTCTTCTCTAAAATGATCTCAGAAAATGCACGCTGTCATCGTTCCACAGTATTCTGATACATATAATTTTCCTGCATAATTTATACTCACAATGGATGCGCAGACCAGTGATCATCAACAATAGAACCCAACAGATCACTACTGGCAGCAGAGACCGCGTGATGGATGGAGTCCTGTCTGATCAGAAAACAGTGTCAGGTCCAGCAGACTGAAGTATACACTGAATGACCACAAGCACAACTATTTGCTTATCTACTTTTTTTCTGTGGTCCAGATGGAGCTGTACGCAGGTACACCACAGTGTCAACGGCTGCATTAACGTAATCATCCTCATCCTGAAGATCACCTGAAAACAAATCCACATCTAATTTAAACTTGAATTTTATTAAGGTCCTATCAAAAAAAATGGTTTTACATTTAGCAAGTATAAAGGATTTTGCTTACTTGCAAGAAAATTATACAAAACAAACATAGGATGTTAACTTAAGCCACAAAACACATTTGTAAGTGTGATACATACATGACAGACTTATTTTCAGTGAACAAACCCTCCAGACTACTCAGATCTTCTAATTCTGGATATGAAGAGTAGACCAGAACCAGACAGCATTTAGTTCCTATGCTTCACTTATCTGGAATAAACTCCCAGAAAACTGGAAAAGTGCTGAAAGCCTGAATTCATTTAGATGAAGACTAAAAACCAGTTTGTTCAGAGTTTCCTTTAAATGTAAATGTTGAAGCTTGTAGTCCAGCTTGTCTCATTTCTTGGTCTATTGCTACTTTTGTGATCTTTACCTCTGTAATGTTTTGCCTCTGTCTTTAGAAAGCTTTACTTCACTCTATAATGCTTTCTCTCTTCTATGTTGATGTACAACACTATGAATCGTCTCGTTACTGCTTTATAAAGAAACTTGTACAGAAGATGCAACAAGCTTTCACTTCGAGGATCCATCTCTGTTAGGATTTTGCTCTGCAGTAGTAGAATACCGTTCATAAAACCAAACAGAACCAAATCCTACCTCCAGACGGGTCAACCCTGGGATTATATGTTCCAGTCAGCTCCATGGACTCTGTCCTCATGTCGTACAAAGATCTCAGCTGGCCTCCATGCAGAAGTGATGGTGAAACCAAAGAGAGAACTTATTCATCAGCACGTCTGCTGTGTGGCTGTTTTACATCTTCCTGTTTCATGAGGATGTAGTCGAGTTTTTAACCACAGCCTGTCACATGTGTCACATTCATTCTGCTGCTAGGACCATTTATTCCTTTTAACAAATGTGGAGTTTTTCAGGTTAAACCTCAGTAGCTTTCTGCCAAACTAACAAATCTGTTATAACTACCACAATCAAATAATTTAGGATGATGTTTGGGAATACTCTCATTTTCCTGTGTCACATTTATGATGCCTCACAAGCTTCAGTTATGAAACGCCAAAACACCACAAGACACATGACTAAAAGCATGAGATTAACTAAACAATTTGCCTGACAGCCAGAACATCCCATGTTCATGTGCCGGGCTCGGTAGAGGCCTTCCTGCATTGACTTTGCATGTTCTCCCAGTGTCTGCAGAGGGTTTTTCTGAGCGCTCCAGGTTCCCCTACCACTAAAGACGGCCAATATTGGCGGCGCGCTCAGTTGCAACAGCTCAGGCTAAGCCTCCATCTGATCTACATCGTTTCGTTGTATGTACCTTGTATGTATGATGACAAATAACACACTTTAATTAGGAGTAAGATAAAAGAAACTGAGGAATAATACCCCTGAAAAAAAACAGATGCAGTGTATTTCTGGACTGAAACAAAGATGTGTTTCAACTGTGACAGATAGTCCACCAGTTCTGCAGTCTGACCTCCAAACACAGAACTTAGAGAAAGTTAAAGATCCATTGATGTAAAACAGTCTCCTCGAACAGGAATGTACACATTTTAATTATTCAAGTTGCACTACGTAATCTAGGCCTTATTTATTTACAGAACTTACAGGTTACATTTCACTCAGGTTTCTTCTAACTTACCAAACGTTTTAATTGAAATTACTGGATGCCCTCCAGAAAGTAATGGCAATAGAACTTGCTTAACGGAGCTGCTTCATTAAACAATGCATTAAACAAGACAGCCAGCACGTTCGTTCTGTAACGATTGAGACAGGATCGGGAGAAGATAAATTCTTATTTGTTTGTGGACGCAGACATAAGCGAGAATTCAGCTTGCAGACAAGGTAACTGTTTGCAGCGAGATGCAGCAGATGTCCTCTGTTGTGTTGTGTCTCTTCTGCCATCATCTGTTGGGGGAGCAGCATCAGAGACTTAAAATAGCTCAACAAGATAATAAAGAAGGTCAGGCTCTGTTCTGGAGACTCTCTAGAACGTCTCAAGAGGATTGTACAAAGAAGGATTCTTCATCAAATGAAAACATTATGGACAACCCAGAGCCTCCTCTTCATCAGCAGCCGTACAACAACAGAGTCTTCAGTCAGAGGCTTCTCCAGATCCACCGTAAGACAGATCTGGAGATCTACCTTCAGCATCTACAGCAACTATTTGAAGAAACCTGGATAATAGGAGTTACAGCTACAATTAACTAATAAGTGTTTTTTAATTGAATTGAGGTTCCAGTATGAACGAAATTAGTTCTTTGAAAATTTAAAAAAGGTTCTTGGTACCTACCAGGAAGGTTCTGGAAGTAGTCACCTTTACGTTCCTAGAGGTACGGAGTTTATTCTGGAAGGTTAGCTGTGTTTACGCCTGGAGGGAAGGGATTACAGATTCATAACGAATCGTTTGGTTTGATCGTTTTGTCACACAGTTTAATTCATCCACTGATTCTGCTTTGGGAATATTTTCACACCATTTTGACTTTCACTTCTCTGCCTCTTTCTATTGGTTTTGTGAATTTAGGTTGTTAGTTTGGATGTTTTCTCTTTTCACTTCCTCTTCTCCCCTGACTCATTTATTTTCTGTCTGTCTCTTTTCACTGTGGGGATTGCTGGTGAATGTCGTGCAGCGGTCCCTCATATTCAGGTTAATATCTAATTTAGGCCAAAAGTTTCTTCTGTCAGATTATTGAGAGTTTTGTGGTAGTTCCTGTCTGTTGGCTCTAGATTACAGTGCTTTTTATCTCATTGTTATCTTTTAATTTAGTCTTTATTGAAATGAATGTTCAGTCCTTTTCCTCCCTACTTCAGTATGAGTTAATACAGAATCCACTTTTAATTTGTGAGGTCACTGACTACAAAGAGACAACGCCGAATAAATAATAGACATCTCTCAAACCCATGCATTTACTGTCATATGTGGGTTAAATAAAGCAGACCTTCACGGGAATGGGTAGAATAAACCGCCAAAACAAATAAAAACTCCAGTCTGCGGTGTTATCCATAAAGGTTTTGGCACTATCTGCCTGACAGCAGCAGCTCCAACAGAAAGTGGGCGGAGCCTCTGACAGTGTACATAGTTCTGTCCCTGCAGCGCCTCTGGACAGATGGTAGGAACGCTCCAAAGATCGTTTGCAGAACTCTGTCTGCCGTGTTACAACAGAGGTAGCACTCTGAGATGGGCTGCATGTGAAAACTCAGAAAGTGTGGCCTCTGCTGGACAAGGTGACAATGTTGAGGAGTGTCCTGATAAGACTCAAGTGTTAAATAGAAACGTGTGAAATGACTGAGTGATTTGTTACTCATTAGTAGAGTAAAACAGTATGTGTGATCACAAACACACAGGCTGGTTTGTGTTCAGGTCCTGCAGATGTCTGGCTCATCCATCACCATAAATCACAGGAATAACAATTATAAGAATGACTAAATATCTGGATTCTGGATTTTTTGCGAGGGGGTTAGGGCCGGCACTAAAGGTCAGGGATTACAGCGCAACAATAAGCTGTGCTTGAACATTAATCTGTTCACAGTGCATTGTCTGCTGCTGTTTTTTCCCTCTGGCAAAAACCTGGTGAAATTATTATTTTATAAATAAGTGACCAAAGGTTTGTTCACTGCACCTTTCTCCCCTATCATGTCGCTGTTGTCTGACTCTTGCAGTGTGTGAGTGATATTAAGCGTTTAAACTGGCAGGAGTGTGACTCTGATCGACACATTTCATGAAATGATCTGATTGGATGAAGAATGACACAAAAGGTTCTGCTTAGCAACATGTCAGAGCTGCTACCTGTGGATAATCTTTAAAATCATAGACCAGCACTAAGTCAGAGAGAAGCAAAACAGTTATGACATAGAAACTCATCTTTCTGTCACCCTACGGTGTTGAAACCTTAAGATTAGGACGCCTACGCAAATAAATTGCCCCAAACAAACCCAAAATGGGACATGAAGGCTAAATAATCAAAAGTCTGATGCAACAATAATCTCCCTGAACAAATTCCAGTGAACATCACAGTGGCAGACATCTAACAAAGACTGTCAGGTATGAAGAACTGGACAGCAGCAGGTCCAGATATGATCCACAGCTACTGGCTGAAGTAGCTGAGTTCTCTCCTAGCGGCACAAATGAACCAACTGCTGGCGAATGAGACCCACACTTAATGGCTGACAGAGGGCAGAACAGCTAATGCATATAATATTATATAATATCATTATAATTAGTGCTGTCAAACGATTAAAAATTTTAATCGCGATTAATCGCATAATGTCGATAGTTAACTCGAGATTAATCGCATATTTTATCCTTTTATTTCTGAAAGTGTAATAGCCTGTTTGGGCATTTTAATATGCAATTTTGCAATAAATGACACTAATAAAATACATGCTTGTACAAAAAAGATTTTTATTTTGTTATTTTTTAAGCACTTTTCAGAATTGGAATGAAAACATCCTGGTGCCAAATGTTAAACTCTGGACTATAATGGCTAAATGACTAATCATGACGCCCTGATGTTTACACAATGTGTAAACAAATGTGTAAATAAATACCTGTTTTCATGCCGATATATATTTTTTTGCCTCTTAAACAAAGATAGACATGGTATTATGCATAAACATATAAATTAATAAAAACATTTACATTTCAATTAAGTCATAAGTTTTGTTCATTTCTTCACTCTCTCTCTCTCACACATCTAATTCTGAGCTTTCACACCAACAACCATAATTTCTTTGAATATTTTTGCCTGCTGTTTCTATCCATATTCATACAGTTTAAGCCTGGAAAAAGGTTTTAAATCTCCAGGTCATTCCAGTCTTACACTTTGCTTGCAACTGGCCAGGAGCTTAATACCCTGAAAAAGACTGTTTAGTAACTGTTTAGTAACTCCAGGTCCTTCATTTGGCAACGTGATTCAGCCTTAGTTTGTCAAATACAGAGACAACAAATGAATAAGCATTAAAGTACGGTTTATGGGTTGGATTTCTGCAATGTTATCAACGTGTAAAAACTCATCTTCAGAACCAATGTCTGATAAAATGGTGATCTGCACCATGTAATCTACTTTCAGCAGTTATCACCGGTTATTGCACCGTAAACTGCAGAAAATACATGCAGAGTTGCTCTGTCTGCCTTTACTTCCTATGGCGGAGGGACATTTCAGCTGGATACACTCTAATGTAGTGCAGGCAGGTCTCATAATAACCCCTATTTCGTCACTTATTTTAGAGCCCAAATAAGCGATTTCACTTTCAGAAACGTGCCCAAAAAAACGCAACCCGTGACTCATAAAATTTAGAAGCGCTTTTAGAAAAAAGAAGCCCAAAGTCGCATGTGTCCGAGGGTAAAAGAAACTTCGCGCGCAGCGCGGGTCAGTTTTGCTACAATTTTCTAGCACTCTTGAAACTACGGAAAGCGCTGAGGGTAAAAGAAACACAGTCCGGAGAGCGCGGCGGGGGAAAAACATTAGGGCGATTAACGGCGACAAAAAAATTGTCGGCGTTAAAATGGGTTTACGTTAACGCCGTTAATAACGCGTTTAACTGACAGCACTAATTATAATATAAAGATAATGAAAGACTCCCAGATTGTGACAGCCTCTACCAACAGTTGGCCAATAACCTGTGTATCCACAACATGGACGCTCCTGTCAGGCGTCAAAGCAGCTAAGATAACTGGGCACATGGATCAACACATGACAGAAAACCAGAAAGGCATAGGCAAAAACACCGGAGTGTTAGGCTCAGAACAGGTGGACCCAATATTCGAGGCAGACAACAGTTCGGTTTAAACAGTTTATTAAGAACTGAAACAGAGCGGGTGGTGTCAGCATCTACAGCAGGAACCTCTGCGGATGGAGACAACAGGTTAGTGACCTCGTTGTTCTGGGAGTGAATAATCACGAACATGCCGGTCACTAACCTGGTCTTAATGTCCAGTCCGGGTCCAGGAATAGATGTAGGTTCCAGCTGGCGGGCTGCCAACACGTCACAGCGGTCGCCGCTCAGAGAGACCCAGACGCTGGTGTATCGGAGGTCGGAGGACAGGCGGAAGGTCAGAACAGTGAAGACGAACGTGGACAGGATGAGCAGAAGAGTGAAGCCAAAGCCGAGGTCAGGGACGTGGTCAGAGCCAGGAGGTCAGAGGTCCAGTGAGGTGCCAAAGGATAATCCAGGATGGAGCGGGGTCACAGTTCCAGGTCCAGTACACAACGGGCAGAAGTCAGGCAGGTAGTCAGGTTAGGTAGAAGTCAGAAGTCAGGTCAGGCAACAGAATCAGACGGGGACACACAGGCTCAGAAGTCGAGAGGCAGACAGGTCAGGATCAGGAATTCAGAACAGGTAGAACACTGGAATAAATCTCACACAATGGCTCGAAATAATCTGGCCATGATGACTGGTCTGAAGGCTGGTTATATAGTGACTAATGCAGGTGGATCAGATGAGCGGTAATGAGGAACTGGGCGGAGCTAAGCAGGTGTGTGCAATGGGTGATCAGACCAGGCATCAGTGATCATGACACAGAGGAGCCGAACACCAGCTGCTGGTTGACAAAACGGTCACTCTAGACTACAAAAGCAGACAAACAATCCTGTACACTATATGGATTGGAGAACCTTCCATGCAAACTCCATGAGGCTGTGGAGGCCAACTTCAAGCCAATAACACAAATCAGAGAAGACAGAGCAGAGACACAGAAAGCACAGAAGCACACATTGATCCAGTAATCTATTCTACATTAGATGGTAGTAGCGGGTGAGCCGTCTTCCCTGGATGATGTCACAGTAAACAGAACGCCAGACCAGGTTTGGACATGTGTTGTGAATTGGTGCTATATAAATAAAATTGAATTGAATCTGTTAAACACATTATAAATCAGATTTAATTTCCCAACCACTTTACCTCTAAGCACAACTTTATTATGGTTTATCAAATAAAAGCGCAGTAAAATACACTGTAGTTTGTGGCTGGAAGTTGACAGAAAGTGGAAATGTTCAAGGGATGTGAATACTTCTGCACTGTGAAGGAAATTGGTTTAGCTTTTCAGCCAGCCACAATCCAGCAGCTTGAAGTGTTTGGAAAGGAAGCCGGTAGACCTTGTCAGTTCTCGTACGTGTTTCCTCTTTCCTTTTAAAGACCTTCTATCCAAGCATTTAACACATTTTCAACTAACTTTGACTTCCTGGCCGATTCACCTTTTATGCTCCAGTTTTCTTCTCCTTCTGTATCTAAATAGTCTCCTTTTGCAGTTATATCACCTCCTGCACAGATGTAGGCATGGTTCTGGTTTCATTCCTGACCTTCAGGACAATCATTACCATAAACCAAGTTATCTTTGGCTGGGACGCAGAGACTGCAGGATTAAAGTTCTACAGACAGAAGGATGGAAATGCTTCATGACACTTCTGTTCTGGCTCTGTCAAACCTTCATATATAAGAAGAAGTTCCATATTCCACATTTGAGGCTTCCTCAAAATGTCGTTTTGTTGAAGTGTGATGTCTCACTTGCATGTGTTGATGAAAAGAGAAGTTTATCATCCTTTTAGTCTTCCGCTGTAATTAATGGCTTCTTCTTGCAGAGAATGCTGTTCTGGTAACACGTCTTGTTACATTAAAGAGGAAACCAGCATGTGGATGATCTGATGATCAACAGGTCACTGAAACCTGTTAAATCTAGTTGGAATATGTTCCTTTCCCTCACATCTGATCCTCGGGGAACGTCTTTGCGTGACACACCTGCTGGTTTTATTTGTTCCCCTTTATGAACGCTTCCTAATAAAGCACAGAACCTGAAGTGTCAGTCAGAGCCTCTCCACGCCCACACACAGGTCCAATTAGGCTGAATAAGTGAAAACACCTGTGTGCACGGACCATGCCAAAGCTCCAACACAGATTCATGTAGAGACAACTTAACACGTACTGTAGAATAGCTAATGCATGAGGACAGAGCGGTAGAGCAACAGGAGCCCGGGGTATAACGTGCCGCCGGCTGGGTGTGGTGCCTCAACAGAGTTCATGAATTAACTGAACTCTTGAACTGTACTCTGGAATGTGGCAGGCAGAAAGTCAGCCAGATGAACCAAACGGGAACATTCACGCACCCTGCGCTAACCTCTCTGCCTACCAACACCTGCTTTAGCTGCTATTTTAAAGAGTTCCTCTTTGTTAATATGTCTGAGTTCAGCTGAGCGGGGGTAAAAAGGTTACACTGCTTTGTGAAAACTGCAGGATCCCAGCAATGTGCACCTCTGGTCCGTGTTTAAAATACAGGCAGAGCAATTTCACATCAGCCCACACGCAGCAAAATACAGAAAAACATGGATTAAAACAACACTTCAAAAACACAAAGCTTCCTGTTTGGAGTTTGATAAAAACTTTATGCAGAAAAAAAACAAATTGTTAACTTACAGCAAAAATGAAACCAACAAATTATAGTTTCACATCATCTGTGAACTTCAGGATTTTCAACAGGGCCCAAAACGTAATTATGGGTTTAAAGCCCACATCTCACCTGAATTCATGGGTTACTCTCCAAAAGGTTCGAGAACTTACAGGCTATATTTCTATAAGTGACACATTTATTTAACATTACTGAGACGTTAGTTTTCTGGAATTTAAATCTTAACTCACAGAGTTACTTTTTTCCATTGAAAAGTAAAGATTCCTGCAGGTTACTTTTCAAAAGCTTAGTGGTCATTCTCCAGGAACAGAGTAGTTTACGAGATCTTTGCAACCACATTAAAAAAACTGTGAGAGATTGTTTCTAGATCTCACACAGCATTTCCAAACTCTGCAGGTTTTTTATTGTTTTTTTATTATTATTTTTAGCTATGTTTCAGTTTACATTTGCAGTTGATGATTATTTTGAAATTTCTTTAACAAGGAACATTGCAAATATTCATTGAACTTACAGGTTCCTTTCTCAGGATGTAGAGATTACGTTCTAGAAATTTCCATGGCTACTTTCCAGAAACCTATGGGCTTGTCACTACCCGATCCGTACCATCAGCTCGTTGCGCGTGCGCAAACAGAATAACTTCCGGTGGGAAATATTTCGTTTTTCTTACTTTTTTATTCTTTTGTGTTTTTTCGAGGCAGGGGTTTCTTTTTGTATATCTTTGTATTTGCGGGAATAATGCATATTCTAAAAAATAATCAACAGAAATACATAAAAAAATACATTGTTTTTTGTTTTTTTTTAACAGCAAAAATGTTTCCCAGTTGTGGTTAGGGAAATAAAAATATATAAACTATTTCTTAAAGTACATAAACCCCCAGCTATAAACACATATAGAAGTACAGAAACGTATTTAATTTTGAATTTTTTTGAAGTTTGAAGTTTTTTTATCATTTATTTGAATTGCATATGTATGTATTTTGTGCTTAATAAATGTATTTTAATAAGGTATGCCTTCACTTTGTGTGTGTTCTATGTCCTATTCCCTGTTCGTTTTTGTAAAAAAAAAAAAAAAAATGCGGCTACTATAATCACGAGGTCTTCGCTAGTTTATGATGTGTACACCAGAGGGCGCTAATTTCTCAATCGATAATTTTAACTTTCTTATAAAATAAATGTTTGTTTATGTTTAGAACAAGATTACTTGTATAACGAAATTCACCGTATAATTAAGGATTAAATATTTTTTTCCTGTCCTGTTTGAACAAGCAATAAAACTAACAGAGTGAATTCAGACAATACAGATAAACGTTACGCAATGATAACTTCCCGGACTGGAGGATGCTGGAGCATATCCGATGATGACGTCAAGCAATATAATGGAGAGAATGTAAAACGTATCAATTTCTTTCAGAAAAGTCTTCAATATTTTATTTACGATATAGTTTAGCATTTTTTAATGATTTAAGTATAGAAATAAGTATTTTCAGTACCGTAATTAATAACCGGGAAGTTATTCTGTTTGCGCTTGCGCACATGAGTTGATGGTACGGATCGTGTAGTGACAGGGCTATTTCACTGGAACTCACAGGGTACATTTGAAAACTAGATATTTGAAAACTAGACTGCTTGCGCAAGCAGGCCTCTTAATAGTCTTAATGGCTGTTGTTGCATGGCGCAATAATCAGGATTAGGCTAAATAAGCGACTTTACAATCAAAAAGAAACAGACCTCAACCCGCAGCTAACAACATTTACAAGCAACTTTAGACAAAAACAAGCCCAAAAGTTGCTTATAATACGCAGACCTGGCAACACTGGTTTACAGTATGGACCTGCATGTGAAGCACTGGTGCATCATAGAGAAACTCACCGTGTAATTATCAAAGCCCTGTTTGGCTACTGCATTAACAATCTGAATTAATTTAATTACCATCATGCCTAATCATGTCTAACGTCACCAATGTGCTTCCTATCTGTAGCTGAAAACTAAAACAAGTAGGAAATTAAAACACAATGTATTTATCAGGGTGATGCAGTACACCATAAATATAAGTTTATCAGAGCTAATTTATCATAATTTGGTAGACATTCTCCTAATCTCTCAAAATGTTTCAGAAATAGTTTGTAGGTTGATGTTGGAAAACATATCAGGTTAATAATGACAGTCTATAGGTCTAACTAACCAGTTGGATTTAGTAGGTTACTTGTTTAATCTCTGTGTTTTTCTGGCACAGACAGAGCATAGCCTGCTAACTGCACAGATACAGACTATGCAGAATATTCCAGAGAGCCATTAAAACATTCCAGGAAGTGTCGGCACTCACCTTTCCTTCATCACACCGTCTGCCATCCTCAGATCACATTTCTGTCATCGCCTCGTCTCCCTCTTCCCACCTGGACGTTTCTACAGCCGTCTTCCAATAAAAACAACTTCTGCTGGTGAAACGTCTCTTCTCTTGCTCTCATGCTGTCATTTCTAACCCTTTGCTTTATTCTAAGTGCAGATTCTGGCCTCTAGTTGCTGCATCCTTCTGTTTGCAGACTGTAAAGCTTGCTGTGGATGTAGAAAGGTGTGCTATGGGTATTTGTCTCTGATGTGTTCATTTTGCTGTAGATACACGCATTAATAATAGCACCAATAAAAGGCTATTACGCCATGAGTTAGACTTCTTTTGTAGTTGATTAGGAAGCTGTCAGGGATCCCGTTTGGCCGCGAGCAGCACCGTTTCCTCATTCCTCAGACACCTGCAGGTAGGTGTCAGGGCTAAATTACAAAGCAGCCTTTAAACGGTTAACGCTCAGTTGGGCTTCAGGAGAAACACGTTGAGGCCAGCTGAAAGCAGGAAACCGTGACTGCAGGGAAACTCTGCAGGAAGCTGAGGCGAGGTCAAAGGTCACGGTCGGTTCTGGTCAAGGATTTGAACTTGAAGTCGGTCCACCTGAGCCTGAGGATGAACTCTAAACTTGTTTCCCTGAATCTGACCTCGCTCTTCTTGCGCTGAGGAATCCTGAGCTCTGCGGGCGTTTTTTTTTTTTTTTTTGGGTGTTTTTCTTCGTCCTCCTCCAGGCTGACGGCTGGAATGTTGACATAACAGATGTTGTCTGACAAAACCAATAATTATGTGCTGTACGGCTGTATGTTCATAGCCGCTCTTCCTCCTCCCTCCCCTCGTCTTCACATCCTCCTCCGTCTCCTCAGGGTGGTATACCACCGCTGTTTCCTCGTCTGTGCAGACAGACGTTCACTCCAATGAGAGAAGAAGCTCCAGAACTTAGCTGCTATTCACCAAACTAATAATCTTGAGTAAAGGGGATCGAAGGAAAGCAGTTCAGTTTGGTTTAGGTGATTTTTACATTAAATTATGAAAACACTTTCCTGCCTCAGTAACTCCAGAGGGTTGGGCTCATCCAGGACCTCCTCTGTTTTGTGGTGTTCATGGACAGAACATCAGGGTGTAGAGATGAGAGTTTGCTCCTCCAGGTCTGAGGACTCGTTAGTCGGTTGTCTCCTCTGGGTCAGAGAGAGTCTCTGCATCAAACGGAGGAGTCAACGCCTCCTGGTGCCTCCTTGCTGGGTGGTGGACAGATGAATCAGGACTTTTATTTTGGTGAGGAAGGAGCTCAGCTGAAAGGTACAGCTCCTTGCTGGCCGTCTACATTTACAGCCATTTCTATATGTTCTTGATCATAAACAGGAGAAAGAGATCCTGGAGTGACTGAAATTAGTTTTGTTCTTGGTTTTTTCCTCACCAGGAGGTCAAGGTAGAGCTGCTACTCCCCCACATCAACAGGGCTCACCTGAATTGATTTAGGAATGTGATCAGGTCTCACTTTAAAGGTCTTCCAGGTACATCCCACCTAGAAGACGCCTTGGAGAAGACCCAGAAGTCCAGATTATTTGTAGCACATTTCAGCATCCTTTCTAGCCGCATCACCTGGTGGCACAGCGCCTGCCTCGCTTCCTTCTCTGCCTTCAGAGCTCTTCAGATTACAAGTGACCCAACCCACCCTTCTCCAAGCTTCTTCAGCCTGCAGCCATCAGGAAGGAGAGCATGGAGCGCCGGGCCAGAAGCAGCAGGCTGAGGAGACTCACCTCTCCTTGTTCTGTCCCTTCTGCTCTCTGCACAAATGAACTCTGCTCTTCACCCTGTGCCTCCCATTAGGTTGTGTGGACCTGGTCATTCCGTGTCTCAGTCGGTGTTTTATCGTCCTGCGTTGTTTGATGGTTTATGGGTTTGGGAAGGAATCATTGTATAACTTCTGCTTGTTTGCAGCACGTGTCGTACAGAGTGTATATCTGAGTTTATTAAAATGTTTAACATTAAGATGTGGCTTCTGATTAGTTTGTCTCTATAATTATGAATCCTGGAGCCTTTAGCCTACATGAATGAGCTGTTAGGCACCTTTTGCATTTGTAAATAAGGTGCAGGCTGTAAAATGTGACAGAATGAGGAGGACAGTCTGTGTCGGTTATTGACGGATCCTGTCTCTCCAGATGTTGCAAGGAGGAGACGCTGGAATCAAGCTGAGGTCTCTGATGAAGAGGAGGAGGGGACTGCAGTGATAAAACTGGGCCTGTTTTCCCTGATGACCTCAGATTAAACTGGGTGACACTGGTTTGCATTTCTCCATCCAATGAAATCTATCTTTTCCTCCCACTCAGAGCTATAAAAGTCCTCCTGGACTCCCTGGATCTCGGTCCGTCTGCCTCCTCGCCCTCATGCTCCTCTTATTTGTGTGTGTTCTGGTTCAAAGGCAGTTCTTGGGCACGATAAGCAATACCTATTTTCCAAATGAGGCGTAAAACGGGCTCAGATGGTGACTGGGATAGAGCGATCCGGGGCCAACATCAGCTCCTCGGGGCCCGCGCAGATATTCTACCTCCATGGTGTGTTTTCCTTCGGTTTATTTTAATCGCCGCTGCCGTCCCAGGAGAAGCCACAACGCTGCAATCTTGGTGGTTTTTTGACTTTTTCATGTGCGTAATTGGAAGTTCACATTGACATTCATGTGCTGAGTCACTTTCAGGAACTTGCCAGCTTCTATTGTGTGACTTTAAGTGGACTGAAATAAAGCCTGGCAGCTGTGGAGTGCCACCAGGAGGCCGTCCAGCCTCCGTCAGCTATAAACGTCCCTGCCTCCAGTTTACTGTCAAATAAAAATAGTTCATCCTGGAGAAACAAGAAATGTTTTCATCCTTTCACTTGGATTAAGCCTGGCTCAATCGGAGCGTTTTGATCCTGTAAGTGGTCGTCATGAAAGAGAGTTTAAGAACAACGTTTTGTTTATACATGCTAAAAAAGGACAAAAAATAAAATAGAATACAGCGCAGGGTATTTTACAGTAAAATAAAGTGGTGTAACTTAAGCGGCCTGTGACACCTATAGCTTATATGCTATAAATGTAGAGGTAGGGGGGTGCATAATGTGCAGATTGAGAATCTGAAGGTTCCTGAAGATGAGAGGATCTCAGATGTGATCCACGCTATACTGTAAATAAATCATCAGTGTGTGCAGCATTCATGTCACAATGGACTGGTTTAGTGGCATAATTGTTGGCTAATATGTTCATAAGTGTTATGAACATTTTTCATGCTAATGACTCACACCAGATGCAAATAACATTGCTTAAAATGCTACGGATGGAAGCAGCAGGAAGGTGAGAAAGAGGAAGAAGAAAAAAGGCTGATGGTGTGAGAGTGAGGTGGAGAAGTCTGATGATCAAACCTAGCTGGGGGGGGGGGGTCATCACAGCATGTCGAGTAGTGGACCATAGCTGGTAATAGATGTCTGGCTCCTCATCACTGAAGAAGTGTCGATTGTGGAGAAACAGTTTTTTATTTTCCCACTGAAATGTCCATTTGCTAACCTGATCTCCTTGTCAGCTTGTTTCTAGTCTGCTTCCACATGACCAGGTCTCCACTGTGGAAAGCTTCATCTTTGTTGCCCTAAAAAGTGATGGAAACCATGTTTTTGCTGCAGCTGCAGATGGTCTTAGTCTACACGCACATGTCCTCACAGGCTGATGTATGACGTCACTACAGCAGTCGGTTGGTTTAGGTCAGAGGCCTTAGTGAGGACTTCAGAACCGGGTCCATGTTCTCTACGTTCTTAGTCTTAGTGAGGACGCGGGCAGCAGGTTCTGGATCAGCTGCAGCTTTCTGATCCACTTTTTAGGCAGACCTGTGAAAACACCGTTACAGTAATCAGTTCTACTAAAAATAAACGCATGGATCAGACATCAGTCCTTTAAGCTGATGTTGTTATTTTTTATTATCTGAGCTAGAGGAGCACGTAGATATTGAAGATGAGGGGACCCAGGATGGACCCTTGGGGAACCCGACATGTAATTTTTTGTCATCTTTGATGTGGTTCTTCCACAATCTGTATTTATATGGATGTCATAATTTAGTCCAGCCCGGTGGCTAAATGCAGGAGATAAAAGGAAGAGAATGATAAAACAATTATTGAAAAAAAACATGTACATCGTTTAACTGAAAATCTGCAGTTCCTATATTGTCCACGAGGGGCGCTGTGTTTTAATCAGCAGATGGTAGCACTGAGCTTCGGATGTGGAAAATTGATTTTAAATAATTTCTTAATTTTTATCTGTTTGATGTATTTTGTCATGCAGGACAGTGTTTTTAAGTTCCAAAAAATGTGAATAAATGTTTTTCAACATTGTATAATCACTGTGATCAGTTCTTATGCATAATGCACAAGTAAATGTTTAACTGAGTAAAAGTATTGTTGAAATTGCACAAACCTTTCTTAAAAACGCTGAGGTTATTCATAATATATTGTGTAAAAGTGAAATTCATTTAATATAAAAATCAACAACAAGTCCACTTTTATTAGTTCTATTTAATCTTGCAGTGAGTTTACTCGTGTGGCCCTCTTGAGATCAGATTAAGCTGAATGCGGCCCCTAAACCAAAATGAGTTTGACACCCCTGTTCTAACAGTAGAATGGGAGGCAGATCCTTTAGCTATCAGACTCCTCTCCTGTGGAACCAACTCCCGGTTTTGGTCCGTGAGTCAGACACCCCGTCTACTTTTAAGACTAATCTTAAAACTTTCCTTTTTGACAAAGCTTCTAGTCAGAGTGGCTCATGTTACCCTGAGCTACCTCTATAGTTGTGCTGCTATAGGCTTAGGCTGCTGGAGGACATCAGGGTCTATTTCTCTCACTCTTTTGAGTTCTACTGTTCTCCAGTCTAATGTTTTCCATTGTTTGTTGTTATTTTAGCTTTTAACTTTTTGTTCTCTGTCATTTTTCTCTCCATAGTAGGTACACCTGGTCTGGTGTTCTGTTAGCTGTGACATCATCAGTTGAGGCAGATCATCCTCTATTACCATCTAACATAGAAAGTACTCCTGGGTCAATGTGAGCTTCTGAGCTTTCTGTGTCTCTGCTCTGTCTTCTCTAAGCCCCAGTGGGTGGAGGCAGATGAGCGTTCACACTGAGCCTGGTTCCGCCTAATGATTTCTGGTCTTTCAGGATGAGAACCCAACCCACTCTGGTTCCCAGGCACCCACCCGCAGCTGACCAGTCGCTGACCTGAGCGGCCAGTGGCACTGTTGTGAACTCTGGCTGAAAAACATCGCCAAGTTCACAGCGGCTGAGTGTTCATCAGATAACAACCTTGGCAGAGCTACGGGGCCCTGCAGAGGACATAAATAGGCCAGACTGTGTGTGTCCCATTAATTTTCTGCCACATAACTTCACCCTATTCTCTGCCGGTCAATTAGGGCGGTCAGGTGGAGGCTGGAAATGCTCCCATGATCTTAACGAGATCCTCAGTCTTGACATCCCCCACCCCACTCCCAAACCCATAGAGACCTTCCAATCAGGTAATTTTAACAGCATTTGGCAGGTTTCTTTTTAAAGGTATAATGTGTCAGAACTAAGAAACAGTACCAACCAGAAGAAGCTGGTTCTTTGCTAGGCTGTCTGTTATCTTCAGACCCAGCAAAAGTTCATCCCTTGAAATTAAAAGCATTATTATAATTTATAACCCAGAACTAAATGCTAAACAAGCAAAATATATTACTAAAACTTGTCATTTTCTAATGACAAAAGGATTATCTGACCTTCAGGGGGATAACTTGACAAAAAACTTCCAAATCCACTCTGGTCTTATTTTTTTCTACTGAGGCCTTCCTCTTCTTCTCATAAACATGAATGCAGTTCGCTTCTACTGACTCTCAGCCATGTTCAAAGTATACAGTGAAAGCAGCGGAGCTAACTGCTAAGCTAAATGCTAAGCTAACCATATCCATAATCACTAGCGGTGTAATCACTAGCACGTCAGAATGATTGGGACAACCTATAAATAGGGTGATTCCCCCAAAATCTGAAGCTACAGAGGAGGGTGAGAGCAGGGTCAGAACTCTAACCAATCCCTGCCCTTCAGACAGAACAACAGGGATTGGTTAGAGTTTTCAGAGCTCCCACAGAAATTGAATTTCATCTATCAAATATAATCTGGTCTTATTTCTTGCTTCTTGCAACCCTCAGCCATTTTTAATGTATACAGTGAGAGTAGCAGAGCTACAGTGAATGGCTAACACCGAAGCTAACCGCTAAGCTAACCGGCTACATAAACACTAACAAGGAACGTGTATTTATATAATTTGATTAATTAATTTATTTATTTGAATTAGGGCAATGCACGTTCATCAACATGTCAGCATAAAGCATCAATGTAAATATGCCAGAATTAGCACAACAGCTAATTTGCATCCGCTGTCCTAAGGCAGGTAAGAACAGTGAACATTAAACAAGACACCAAGTGAGAGAACAGAGTGGAGACAAACAGATAAGATGCCAACAAAATAAAATCACAATATAATTAGGTTAACAGGCCCACACTGGCGTTACGTGAGCGCGTTGGAATTATGAGCATGTGGGACAACATACAGATGAGGTGAACTCAAGGGAAGGAATGAGGTGAGAGCAGGAACTAAACTCTGACCAATCACTGCCTTTCGTTCTGAACGGCAGTGATTGGTCAGAGTTTTTACACGCCTGCAGCTCCCACAGATGTCTAATTTTTTAACCTCCTTTTTTAGAATACATGATGCATTGAGTACTTTCAGGATGGAAGGACCATTTGACCCAATATAACAAAAAGTGTTTCTGAACAGGATTACCAACCATAGCTTTAACCACATCGTCATATCTGTGTCAGTAGCACTACCTGTGGAGGTTTGCTTCTATTGTCTGCCAGGCCGCTACTGCTCTGCTTCTTTTTCACTGAGACCCAACATTAAACTTCATTTCCATTCCATGTTTCTTATATATTAGTTATTGCCATCTTTGGATGGCCTGTTTCCCATGAGCTGAGCTTATCTTGTGTGTTTATATGTCTGCTTAAGCCTGTCAGAAACATGTTCCTACTTAATGAAAGTTTACAGTAACTTCAGTACCTTTGCACCTTAAGACCATAATTACTATATAATTGCAACTTAATTAGTTTTGGGGAACAGCTAATATTCAGCATCTCACAGATCCGGCCTACCGTTTCATGTCTGCAGAGACAGGAGCACCGCCTGGGTGTGAATAAATCAGCCCCTGAGGTGACGGGAGGAGGCCAAGGGAGTTTCCACAAGTCTTCAGCTACCTGACTGGCACTTCCGAGGTGGCAACAGTCAGCGTTATGAAACCAGTTTAACCCCATCAAATTAGTCCAAATACCTGCTGGGAACTCCTTGTTCCATTGTGAATATTTAGAGACACCTGCTCAGGAAAAGAGCTTAGTAGTTCAACAGGTTTAGTTAATGAGTGCTTCCAGTAATATGTTTTACATATCGAAATGGATGGAGTTTTAGTAGCTGAGGCTTTGATCATGACCAGATTTTACATATAAATTTTACATATAAACTTGATAATATATCTTACATATATATAAAGATACATTATCAAGTTTTTGTTTCAGTTCTGTACATTTTATAGCTTTTTACTGCACAAAGTTCGTATTTGAATGTTTACATTGTTTCTGTTTAGGTCCTGCTTTGTAGGATTTACCTGGTTTCTGAATATCCTCCTTAGACTGATTGAATTAAAAGAAATTCATTTAAAGCGCTCTTTAAAAGTGAATGTGGAAAGCTTTTGCCCTTCTTAGTGTTTGAAGGAAAGATCATGGTACTTCCTTCATCGTTCAGTCAAGAAGTTTCATCGGTTCTTGCAATAACTAAGAAGCTCCAAATCCCTGATGATCAGAACTTAATCAGACTTCAACTGAGGAAAAAAATGTCCTCTAGTTCAGATGCTTTATTTCGAAGCATTTAGGACTGCCTTCTCCTGGTTGACCCCGTAATATTCTATTTATGTTTTTTTTTATCCTCATGGAGTGAGAATGATCATGAGAAAGGTGAGCCATTAGCCTACGGCTACATGGAGCGAGCTTGGTAATATTATGAAGGCTGTTATGACCACTGTCACCAAAAACACAATTGAAAAATCCACATTAAATAAGTGAGTTTAAACATGAGGAAATGAAGAGAATACTGTGTCACATCTCTGAAGTATGTGTGCTGCTTTGGATGTTCCTCTTCCTGGAATAGTGCAGTTACTGGAATCAAGGTTGTTTAGCTGCTTCAGGGTGAGGTATGTTACTTTTGCTCTGACATCGTCCTATTTTTCCTTGTTTTTTTAACATTAAAGGGTCAAATAAACAACTGGGAATAACATTTCCTTTCAAGTGCTCAGATATTTATTACCACGGTTAATCAGAAAGCAAGTCCTGTTATCAGTTTCAGGCTTCCAGCATGCTGAGGTGAGGAAAGCATCTGTATATCTTAGTCTGAGTTATTTTCCTACACTACTGATGAACTCCATAGTGTGATGAATATGAATAATAACTCGTGGATCCCTTGTTTCAAAAGCACATATCCAGACCTGTGCCGACTTTGCTAATTTACAACTCAGCTATGTTTTGGGAGGAAGTTCTGTAGGCGGATGAGTTCTTTGTTACCAACTCACTTTATCTGGAGAAAAACATCGTCCCCACCGTCAAACACAGAGGTGGAAACGATAATTTACCTCTTTAATGTACAGGAGAACCTTCCATGAGTCGATAGACCAGAAGATCTTTCCCTGATGGGCCAGGAATGGGTCTTCCAGTGGTAAAATGACCCGAAATATAACAACAATTGATTTGAATCTCATTAAGGCCATGTCTGAACCCCCTAAGTCCATCAGAACCTCTGATAAGGCAGGTGACGTTTTGAGTTTCCAAGCAGTAACCAAAGGGAGAGGAGTGGGACAGAAAGCAACATTTATGTGATGTCTGATGCAGGGGTACCCAGGTCCTCAAGAGCTGCTATCCTGCTGCCTCCACATGCATCCTTCCTCCAGCAGGCCTGAATGAAATGGTTGAATTCCCTCATCAGCTGTCATTCATTTGATGCGGGTGTGTTGGAAGATGGAGGCATCTAGTAGCAGGAGCAGCGAGGTCTGGTCCGTGGGCCCAGGTGGAGTGCCTTCAGACAGAGGGGACGGTTTCAGGCAGCAGGAGCGGATCCTGGTGCAACAACAGCTCAAGGCTTTTTCAACATAAATAAAAACTCAGAGAAGCACACACAGCTTTGCTTGGCATCCTCTAATTCAAATCGACGGTACAGCAGCTACATCTGATACTTTCAGTGAACAACCAGGACAATACAGTATATACAGACTCCTTAAAGTGGAGAAAGTGCTATCTCCTTCCATAAATCCATCTGTATCTGACATTTCACAGCGCACCGACCAGGCTAACAGTCCTCCGACCACAACAACAATTAGAACTCAGCTGATGCTAAGTAAGACGGTTCCTAAGGGAGAAATAAGGTTTTACATTACAGGTTAGTGTCTCTACAACAGATGAGGACCATCTGCCTTTTAAATACAGCTTATTCAGAACACTACTTCATTTAATGCACACACAATAACAGACCTATGAAACATTCATATAAAAAGCAAAAGGAGGACATTCTGAATGAGTCCCAGAGCGGCAGCAGCTTCCTGTTCATCAGCAGAACGTCTGGAATCAAACCAAATGTTCCTCATAACTGTCCCGTTCTTCCTGAACCTTTCAGGTTTAAAGAGACGCTGATGGGAACCGACTCCTGTTCCAGCACAGACCTGACCCTCCAGAGGAGCCTTTCCTGTGCGCCGCCTCCAAGTGCCCTGCTCAAAGGCACGTCGAACAAGACAAAGCAGAAGAAACTGCAGAGCGGAACGCCGGAAAACAGAACTGACCGTAAATTTGTGACGTTATGGATGAAGAAGCTACAGCGAAGTAGAAAAGTTAAAAGCAGCAGAGATATGGATTTAATGGCTTTTTCTGATATGTACAATAACTTAGATCTAATTTACAGACAGCAGACAGGGAGCAGGATGGCGATGGTTTCTGTAAAGCTGCAAACAGAAAAATTAGCTTATGTGCTTTTAGTCCAACCAGAGGGCAGACTCACACCTTCTGCAGGAAACAGGCAAAATTCATAAATAATTTAAGAAGCATTTAAAGGATGAAGTTCTGCAGGATGTCAGTGGAAGCCTCGTGTCTGAGGAGGAGAGAGGTGGCCTGACCGCGGAGGTTCTGGTTCTGTGCTCAGAGAACGTCCCTTCACCGCCTGGCTGGGCTTGGCTGCGGACCTAAAGCGGCTTGCTGTAGCAGAAACGCACGTGCAGCCCGTTCACCGGGTGCACGATGGGGACCGTTTGCATTTTGGGGAACTTCTCCGTGGCCAGGGTCCATCTGCACGTCCCCATCAGCTCCACGGCCAGAGTCTTGAGGATGATCTGCGCCAGCTCCTTGCCCACGCAGCTGCGCACGCCGCCGCCAAAAGGCACGTAGCTGAAGCGGGACTGTCGGCTCTCGTCCCGCTCCGGCCCAAAGCGCTCCGGATCAAACTGCTCCGGGCTCTGGAACACCGCCGCCGTCTCGTGGGTGTCCCGGATGCTGTACATCACGCTCCAGCCTTTAGGGATCTGGTAGCCCTGCGTCAGAAAGCAGAACGAGCCGTCACAACCAAACACCTTCCTTCTGTCGCTCAACCAGGAGTTTGGAACCCACAGGTTAATTTGACAGGTAGACGACACCAGCCTCCAACCAACAGTAACTGTGACCAACCCAGAGGCCGCAGCTGACCGATCTGTGGATGGGAGTCTATAAGATTCTAATATTTTAGAGGATCCGGTCTGTCTACTGCAGGGAAACGTCAAGATTATTTTATGAGAATCAAAAATGAGCCGGCTGGAAATGAATGTACTGTAGTTTTCGGACCGTGCATAAGATGCACCGGATTATAAAATGGATTAAATATTGTTCATCCTGCCACTGCACAAAGGGAACTAAAAGTAGTAAAATGTTCTCGAAATTAGTGTATTTTTTTATTGACTTCAGCAGCTAAATAAGATTATTTGCCAATGGAATAAGATTTTAGCACTTAAAATAAGAACAATTCATCTCCATCATCTTATTTCAGGTGCAGGATGTCTATTTATCTTATTTTAAGGGTCAAAATACTCAGATAATCTTAATTAGCTGCTCAAATTAAGAAGAAATACACTAATTTCAAGAAAATGTTACTTAGTTTTAGTTCCCTTTTTACAGTGCACGTCCACAGCTCTCTATCCGTCTCTGTCAGGAGGACAGAGTAGCTGGACTACACTGCCCTGTTTCTAACATCAGGCCAAAATAAACTTTTATATTGAATTAACTTACTAGGTTTATTGTTGCTAGCGCATACTCCAGGCTGCTTTATTATAAGTCCACTAACACGCTGCCACCGCTGAAAATGAGGTTTCATTGTGTCATTCATGGGTTTAATTATAGCTCTATGCTTAAGAACAGAACGGATCTTTATCGTCCACTCAGACCAGAACCGCTCCTGGAGATGTGAGCTGTCTTTGTGACGCTGCGGGTCAGACCGCCGCGTTCAGCAGCACAGCTACTCCTCGGCCCCGGGGCTTTACAGCTTCAGAAATGACAATTGTCCTTCCAGCAATAGGGCCAGAAAATTGGGGCCACGCTGGGGTCGAGGAGGACGCCTATAAGGGCCGAGGAGTTTTTACGCCACGCTAATCCTACATGAAAAACTCTCAGCGGGTGGAAGAACAAAAGGCAAGGTTCAAGTCGCTGCAAAGATTTCTATAAGGGCTCGTTTCAGGATGAAATAAGGAACATTTATTGACTGACAGCCTCATTTTCCTCTCACCTGGATACGGCCACAGTGCAACCAAACTAAAGTAGAACTAAACATGAGGATTATTTTACCGTCTTCTATTAAAACTATTTCCTATCTAATTATAAATTTAGGTTACAGCAGAGTTTTAATGCCCAAAATGTTCAGGGGCTCAGAGGTGAGAGGTCAGACATTCATTTTATTTCTGCCTTCCTACTCAGAGCAGGTCTACTTTCTGGTCTGCTTTGTGGAAAAATAAAAAGTAGGAGCCGTAAACACACATTACCTTCTCTCTAAACATTATATGAGTTACCAGGAAGGAAGTGGGACCTCTGAGGGCTTTTCTTCATATGTTCTAGTCTCTTTAACTAAAACTAACTGCAGTGTTCTGCAGGAAAAACACAATGCAGGGTGAGAACAAAGTCGGAGCAAAGCTTCATGTTTTCATGGACCTGGAGGCAGAGAAGGCTTCTCATTGGTGCAAAAGCTCCTGTTTTATATGAGGACGTAAAGTAGCAAATAGTCAGAAATCATACCTATAATACATATTTAAATATAGTCCAATATTTCCCATGATTTGATGTTTCTGTTCCACACAGCCAGTGATCTCCATCAACAGATCCTGGAGGTTTCCTAAGAAACTTCTGGACTTTTGCTGCTGTCAAACCTGTCAAACCTTCAAATATGTGGCCACTCCAGAACCAGCAGCCAAGATATGTTTATATTTCCTCACTGCAATGTGTGAAAGCCCACAGGTGACACAGTTTGATGCACAGAACGGATGATTTAAGCTAAACCAAGATTAGTACTGGTACTCGTCGTGCAGCAGATGATCAACGGGTCGACGCTGATTTCAGGACAAATCAGAAGTTTTGGTACTGAATGCTTCCAGGGAGGACCCTTTGGACCAAACCCTTGGTATGATTGCTGATTGGTTTATGACGAGCAGCAAACTGCAGACAGAGGGATTGTTTCTGGGACTTACGTCTAGTTCGAAGGTCTGCAGGGCCGTGCGGTATCCCCCAGAGACCGGCGGCAGGCAGCGCAGCACCTCCTTCACCACGCAGTCGATGTAGCGCAGCTGGCTCAGCTTTTCCAGGCTCAGGTAGGGCACATGGGAGCCAGGCTGAGGAGGACCGCCGTCTGACCCACTCCCGGTGCTCAGCAAGCAGCTGGTTTCCGTCTCTGCAGCCTCCTGCTGCGTTTCCACAGCTACGCCAGGCGGGCCGGGGCTCGGCTCCTCCTGCCAGCGGAGACCCTCGGCCTGCAGCTCGGCTCTGGCCTTCTCCACCACCGCCGGGTGGCGGAGGAGCTGCAGGACCAGCGACGTGGAGGCGCTGGCTGTGGTGGAGTGGGCCGCGAAGATCAGCTCCACTGCTGTTTCCTGGAACACGAAGGGTTAAATGTACAGCTTTAGTCATTTTATTGAAGACTTCAGTGTTTCCTGGTGGAGCCGCTGCTCTGGAGGCTTCAGATGTTTCTCTGCTTCAGCAGGAGCCTGTGCTGAAGCAGAGGAACATCTGAACCCTGCAGGGCAGTGTCCCTCTCCTCTGAGACTGTCCACCCTGCTCTCCTATTCCGCCCGGCTAAAGCTGTAAACGTGCTGCTGTCTGAGCTAAAGCCAGCCCAGATGTCTCCTCAGTAAAGCAGAGGAACAGCTCATTGGTTCCTCACGTGTTCCTCTGTGGCCTGGCTGAAGCAGTGTTCTGGTACCTTGAGCTCCTGCATGCTGAGCTCCTGGCCTTGCTCCTTGGCGCCCGCCAGCATGAGGTCAAAGGCGTCCTGATAGTCGTCGTCCACCTGCTGCCGCGCCATCTTCTCCTCAATGATCTTCTCCATGTTGGCATGGAGGATCTCTCTGGCCTTTATGCCCTGCAGAGAGAAGTCGGTGAGAACCTGACTGCGCTCCACGTGCGTGAACTCTGCCCCGGGCTGCGGTCTGGTACCTTGCGCAGGCCGCTGAACGGCGCGTCGAAGGGCAGCGAGAACAGGTTGTTCATGAGCTGCTCGAAGATCCTGGCCAGGTAGACGATGCGCTCCTCCTCCATCCGCAGGCCCAGCAGCACCCGCACCGCGATGCGGAACGTCAGCGACTTGGCGGCGCCGTAGACGTCGATGGACCCCGGCTCAGAGCACCACTTGGCGATTTCGGCCTTGATGACGTCCTGCACCCGGGGCAGGTAGGACTCCAGCGCCCCCCGGCTGAACACCTTGGCCAGGATCTTAAAACAGACAGAGAGGAGCTCAGAGTCAGGTGGATGAGGAGCAGCTCTGGCTGCAGACACAGGACCACATGCATCACCTTTCTCTTCCTCCGGTGGAGGTCTCCCACCGAGTTGACCAGGGTGTTGGGGCCCAGGATTATGCGGGTGCTCTGGGGCCACTGGGTGCACACCAGGTTGTGCTCCCCCAGCAGGATCTTGCGGATGTTTTCCGCTCCGGTCACCCGGACCAGCGGCTTCCCCAGGAGGTGGGTCTTAAACACGTTGCCGTGACGTTTCCGGCGTGAGATGTGGAAGTTGGAACCCTGCGGGGGGGAAAGGGAAACGGGAAGCATGTGAAGCTGAAATATTTAGAAAAAAATATATATTTCTTTATCTTTCTGGTTTTGTCAAATTCTGAAGAAATTTGTAGAATTTATCAAAGATTTCTACGATCTAGAAACATTCCCTCTGAGGTTCAGATCAGACTTGTTGCAGAATATTTTCCATACTTGTAGTATTTTTGAGCGAAAACTGCTTTAATTTGCCTCATCTAACAACTTCCTTACATCAACACGTAGGTATTCAGCAGGGAAATAATATAAAATTTCATTTCAATTCAATTAAATTTTATTTATATAGCACCAATTCATGAAACATGTCATCTCGAGGCACTTTACAAAGTCAAGTTCAATCATATTATACAGATTGGGTCAGATTATACAGATTGGTCAAAAATGTCCTATATAAGGAAACCAGTTGATTGCATCAAAGTCCCGACAAGCAGCATTCACTCCTGGGGAACCGTAGAGCCACAGGGAGAGTCATCTGCATTGTACATGGCTTTGCAGCAATCCCTCATACTGAGAAAGCATGAAGCGACAGTGGGAAGAAAAAACACCCATTAACAGGAAGAAAAACCTCCAGCAGAACCAGGCTCAGAGATATTGTTTATTAGCAGGCCACTGGTACCAGTTACCCTTGGACTCTGTCAGTAAAAGCCGTTAGCCTTGTTCTGTAAAGTTTGACGAGGTCGGAGCAAACAGAGAGCGGGTCGTGGATCAGATTTATCCACAGGATGTAGACCCGAGGACTGAGGTGGTCATGGAACACCGTAGACTGTGTGTCTGGGTTGGTCTCTAATATCAGATCATTGTCCTGCTGAAAGACCCAAAGATTCCTCTGGCAGAAGCAACCAGATTATTATTTTTTACATGCCCTGGTGCTTCAGGGTTCTTGCTGCACTCTAACATCTTCCCTGGGTGTTTGGAAGAGAAACAGGCCCACAGCATCACAGACCCTCCACCATGCCTGAGAGCCTCCAGTGTTTTAACCCAAAGGTCACTCTCAGTCTCATCTGACCCAAGAACAGAGCTGAGTTCAACAACCTCCACATGTTTAGAGATTTTAGGAGATAAAATTGTTTTTTTCTTTCTAACCAGCAGGCTGACATGTAGATGTGTTCTAATGGTTGGAGATGCCGCTGTTTGCTGCCCTGAGCTCTACAGATTCATATTTTACCTGCCTTACATCTCCTCACATGTGCTCGCCTCAGCCCAGATGTTTAACTAATGCTCTGACCAAAAGCCATTTACTGACTTTTGGGGACGCATCTCCCTCACTTACATGGCATGTTTGCTTGGCTTTCCCTTTCTGAAGACAGGCTGAAATTAGGTGGACTTATGGACATCGCATTTATACTCCAGGAAGTCGCAGACCAGTATTTAGAGGTATCCAGAAACTCACATCTGGGATTAAAAGGATGTAATAGTTTTATAAATACTTTGAGCTGTCAATTATTTGGTTAAAGTTTCCCTATATGTTTAAAATTCCTTTAGTTTATCGATGTGACATTCAGGTAAAATCTGTATATATTCAGATTTTTATATCAGCGTGAGTCCTCCGGATCAGCCAGTTATTCTGTATTAATGTGTCGGAGCGCAGACAAACTGTTTAAAATGTAAAAAGAGAAAAGAAGCAGGTCTGCGCTGCTCGGAAAGAGGGCGGAGGCTTTTTACGCACAGCGTGCCGGGCGCTTTGCTGGAGAGACGCAAAGAATTCAGAAATCACTGAAAATATGAGAGCGACGAGCAACACCAGTGGTTTAGTTTCATTTTCTGCGCTGGATGGATGAAGGAAAACACGGAGAGAGAAAAAGGAGGAAGATCTGAGCTGAAAGCGTCTGGTCTCTGCCTCCCAGAGGAGTCAAGTCCGCACATGTTGCTTCAACCGCAGAACAGAGCCTGGACCCGAAACTGCAGGAATAACCGGAAGCTTTAATACTTAAACGCGACTTCCTGGTCCCCTGTGCTGGCAGTAAAGCCTCAGCTGAGACCAGGGAGGAAAGTAAAGGTGTTGTCTGACCTGGAAGAGCCAGTGGAAGGTCTCTCCGACCAGCGGCCAGCCCATGGAGCCTCTCGGCAGCGGCAGGCTGCTGTCCTTGTCCCGGGTCAGGCTCCAGCGGAGACTCCACAGCTGCCGGGTCAGCACCAGCAGCAGCAGCGCGGACAGCACCGACGTGAGCGCGGTGGCCAGAGCCGACAGCACCCCGAACTGGGCCAGGGGGAACATCTGTGAGCAGCTCGCTTCCCAGCATCCACCTGCAACGGCGCGCTAAGAGACGGAGTCCGGCGGCGGAGCTTGGAGCGACTCTTGGCCGGATTTATTTCCTCAGGAACTAGACTAGAACTGCAATAAAGAAGAGTTTGTTCAGTTTATTGAGAATTCTATCCTCCCTAAAAAAAAAGTGCAACTAAAACTAAAAAAGGGAGAAAAAGTTCTATTAAACCTTGTCTGAACTCTGCTGCGTCAGAGTCCTAATTAGATAAAATGTTTTCTTATTCAGGCTGAGATCTGACCGGGAACTGGGTCACTCTGGGTTTTATTAGAACAGAATCATTTGATTAAAGCAAAGCCAGTTTTTTCCTCCTCTGTGTTTTATTAGAGAGGAGTCCTGCTCCTCCGGGGAGACAGACTGATCCCACCTGCGTGATGCGCCTCCACAGTGGGGGGAACTCCCTGCAACATCAGGAGCTGTCAGCTATTCCAAACACTTTTACAGGTCTGCCTGCGCCGGCTTGTCTATAACGCTGCGCGCCTTTATGGGTACAGTTTGGGGGCTCAGCCACCCCCACCCCCCGGGCGCACCGGGCTTTATAGAGGAGCGGTAGTAAATCTGCTTTAAAAGCTGCACCAGAAGGTGTTTGGGTCGAATCAGATCAAAATGGTTTTAATGTTTAAAAAAAGAAAAAAAAAGAAAAAAAAGTTCCCATTAGTTCCTAAATTACTCCACATGGACAAAAGCTTAGTTCTGGTTCCGCTCAGGTTCCGATCCAAAGCGCTTACCTCCAACGCGCGTCTCCTCTGCAGACTGAAGAATGCGCTCCGTTTTCCTGCTCCTGCTCCAACTTGGAGAGCGTTCCTGCAGGGAAGCGGGCTGCGGCACCGATTTATAGGAGCAGGCGGCTCGGAGTGGTCCACCTTCAGCTGCTGACGTTGGTAGGAATGCCAAACAGGCTGTTCATTCACAGCGGAGCGCAGAGCGAAGGAGGGAAATGGGAAAAGTCCGCAGCACAGAGCGCGTGTGTGTGCGTCAGGCTGAGCGAGCCGTCCCAGGTAGCCAATCAGCGCAGAGCCGCTGCCAGCCTGGCGCAGAGTTCAGGCTGCTGCTGCGCTTCAACGCATCGCTGCAGGCTGCGGCTTTAGCGCTTAACGCAACATGTGTTCAGCGGCAAATAACTGCTCCTCTCTTCCTTTTAAGTTTTATCTTTTATTATTTTAACCAATCCGCGTTTTTTAATCAGTTTTTAAAAGTATTTTTCTATCCAAAGTGATGCGTAAAAATCCTCTTAGACCATTTTACGTGATATTATTATTATTATTATTATTATTATTATTATTATTATTATTATTATTATTATTATTATTATTATTGTTGTTGTTGTTGTTGTTGTTGTTGTTGTTGTTGAAGTCGGAAGAGTTCGGTCCTGATTCGGTTGAGTCGGTCCAAATGCTCAGATCTGCCGGTATTTCCCATGAGCTGCAGATTTTTTCTCGGGTTAAAAAACAAAATAAAAACAAAGGACGTTGTTAACATAATAATTTTAGAGCAAATATGATATTTCATGCACGTCGTTCGTGTTTCTAACCGGTTAAATTATTGCAGCCTGCAGCGCTGCAACATAAAACGCGTTTAAATTATTCCTGAGAGAGAAAAACGAAATTTGTAAATTTGTTAAAATCTGATTTTTGTTGCCTATTTTGAAATGAAAATAACGCGGGGACTTTTTTCTGTGCGCCCTGCATGAAGCCAGTGATAAAGGTGGAATATTATTTTCCCGATCTGCAGACTGGCTGACGGACTGCGGGGAATCCCCGCAAAGGCAAACAGCTCCGGTTTCATCCAGATGAAGCTTCACATCAGCTTTTAAGATGAAACTAAATATCTCTTCAGGTGGAGCCATATTTTCCCTGCACTTATCTCATCACATGTCATTATTATTATTATTATTATTTAATTACTGGTTAATTTTTTTTGTTTCTTTTTTGGAGGTCCGCATCGATCTGGGCCGAATCGGGTTCAGCTTTTAAATTTCATTTTTATGAAAAACAAGTAAATAAAGATTTTTTTATTGGATACTCGTTTGTTTTTATTTTAGCCAAATCCAACACACAGTTTCCTTTTCAATTAGCTTCTATTTTTGTTTAACCTGATTTATTGATTAAGCCAACATGAATTAAACATTCGTTTCATTTGATTTTCTGGTATCTTATTTTATCCACGAAACTAATATATAGCTACATAAGCAGAATATAAAGTTTGTGTATATTTTTGACTATTCCTTGTTCTCTTTTATTTATATTTTTAGTAAAATTATATATATATTACATTTTGACTTTTTAATTTCACTTTTAGCTATTTATTCATGCTAAATAATGTTTAAGAAATAAACAGATTTGTTCGTATTTCTGTGATTTGAAATCTTCTCCTGTCCAGGAAACACAAATAATTATTTCTTACAAACTCTGAAATAAACGCGCGTTTCTACCGGAGCTTCTGACGCAGCGGGATAATATTAGTAATCATCATCTCCAGCCTAAAAACTGATTTTTCAGATTTTTTTTTATTAATTTTTCTGTGAAATCTTTGCCCCAAACGCTTGAATAAAACCTGCAGATTTCACATCCTGGAAAGGATTTATGAAACGGAAAAAATCTAATTTGTTATATTTTCAGTAAAGACAAAATATCTTTATGTGGGTCGATAAAACAGTCTTAATTTAGACTTTAAATGTTAATTAAAAGTGAAAAGTATGCTTTGGCCTCCTCTTCTTCTTTTACCACTGACCCCCCCCCCCCCCCCCCCCCCACACACACACACACACCTCCTCCTCCTCCTCCTCCTCCTCCTCCTCCTCCTCCTCCTCCTCAGTGGTCAGAGCCAGTTCAGCCTGCATCCGTCGCTGGGATCATTAACAGCAGCAGGGAGTTTTTTTTTTTTTTAGGGGAATCTACTCAGACTTTGAGGAATCAGGTGTTTCAGGCTCTGGTTCTGCTCATGGATCAGTTGTTCTGCACAAACCAAGCATAGAAACTAATAAAATGAGGATTCACTACAAAAATCCAAGCATCTTGTGGTAAAGGAAACTCTATGATCCATTTCTGGAGAGTTTTGGACATTTTCTTTTAGTCTGTGACTCAAACATTGTCTGCAACATGTTTCTTTAATCCCTTAAAACAGTTTCTGAGTGGCGTCAGGTTCCAGTCACAGACTTTCTCCCAATAATCTGTCTCTGCCGCTTTCACACCTTCGTCTTCTGGTGGATTTTCATCCAGTTTTCAGGCTGTATTGCAGGAAAGCTCAGGAACAAAGTAGACGTCGGTTCTACGCTCACATGGGTCTCTGCCCACAAACATTCAGACGAACGCTTCACAGTCATAGACCTGCTGGGGGGCTGTGTACGTTAAAACCAACCAACGTGCTGCTGTCTGTGGAAATGAACAGTGAGGATGTTTTAGGTTTCCATGTTGCTCCTGGACCAGCTGACAGAGAGCTGCTGCTCAGAGAGACGTGTTGGAGTGGATCCTGGTCTGGAGGAGCAGATCTCCTGATCCTCGTGATCGGTGACGTCTGATCTGGACCAAAGTGCCGACAGGAACTCAGGAGCAGCATGGTGAGTAAAAAGGTTTAAAGATGAAGAAAAACAACTTTGGTGACAGGCACCAGAAGAACAGGATGTGAAAGACACAGGATCAGGTCACATGGAGCTCCACCTCTGATCTCTAAGGTAAGAAGAACCTCGTTCATCTGCTGGATCCAGGATCTGGTTCTTTTGGGGATAATCCAGAGCTTCAGCTCCGGTCCTTCCTTCACCACAACGGACCTGAGCGATGTCCTCATTCATGCACCTGTTCCTGTTAGGAGACGGGTGAGGATGGCAGATCTCTCTCTAGTTAGGAGCACTAGCCTCAGAAAAAAAACATTATGTTAAAATCTATTGAATTTATTTAAAAAAAAATCAAATCAGGACAAAATATCGTCACAGTTTGATTACGCAGTCACAAAAGTCCGATTCAGACTGAGAAACCAGCTGTGGTATCAAGTCTTCACTTTGCAGCAACCTCTCCTCCAGAGCAAGCACAAGGGGACAGTGGAGAGGAAACACTTCTTATTACAACAGAACAAGAACCAGAAACAAAGTGAGTTCTGGATCTGACAGGAAACCAATAAACTAAGGGGAATCTTTTTCAGACATTTTTTGCATTACAGGGTCTGTTTGAACAGTGAGAGCCGAGTTTTATAAACCAAACATGATAAAAAAAAAAATCATCAATATATTTTGTCCTTACACCAAAAACTGGCCGATTTTCATTTAGCACCCTGAGTGATTCCAGGCAGCATCAGAACCAGGATCGTTGTTACTTTCTTTTTTTTGAGAAATGTCTTCCAAATTTCACTCCTTTCCCAAAATGTCAGATGTTTGAGACGCTGGGATCCAAAGTGCTCAGTTGAAGGGACCAATCAGGAGCAGGAGACAAACACACCTGCTCAGATGCATTTCCTGTGTCGGTCCCGTCACACCGCTCCGCTCTGTGGGGTTTCTGCTTGGACACTTGAACTAATCCCAGTCCTGAGCTTTTAAAAGTTCATGTAACTCAGACATCCAGCCTGCGGCGCCTCGGGCCGATCAGAGCTCCTGTTTCAACCTCAGACCTGTAGGAGTTAAAGCCCATCGCACTGAGACGCCTTCAAAATAAAACGACAGATTGAAGGACGCAAAGAGCTGGCGGAGACGCTGAAGCGCTGACGAGCGTCTGTCAGTGCTGGAGTGTTTATGTGCTGCTCTGTGTGCAGGCCTGAAGGCTGATGGCCTGATAAATTAAGCCTGAGTTAAGCCACATCATGATGCTCTTATCCACCTGAGCTCAGAGCAGCAGCTCACCTCTGAAAGCTTTCACTCAGGCTCTCAGGTAAAAGCAAAGGTCGTCTGCGTAGAACGTCATTCAGCTGTCAGTGAGGATGGTGACGGATAGAAAACACACCAGGAGACAAACTCTGAAGGATTTTTAAGTTTAAACTAAGTGATAGGGGAGGGAAACTTCCTGAAATAACATGAAACATGTACAACATGAAATAACATCCAGCAGCACCTGCAACCTAAATGTGAAGCCACAGATATCTGAAGCTTTCAAAGTAAAATCTTAAAATGTTACCAGATCAAAGTTTTATCCATATCAAATACTTCTTACTCTTAAATCAAAGGTTTCAGCTGGAAGGTTCAGGTAACTCACCTGGTCTGAACACAAAGAGGCTCTGCTTGTGTTCAGGTTGGAGGTGTTACAGGTGAAGCCATGACGTCCTCACCTGAAGCAGCCCAGAGGATTTAAGGTCCTGCTGACCGGGTCATGTCTTTGGAGGATGGTAAACCGAGCCAGAGCTGATGCTCTCCTCCACCCACTGTGTGACGGTTTAACCCAGGGGTCCCCTGCTCTGGTCCTCCAGGGACGTTGTCCTGCAACGTGTCTCTGGTCCAACACACCTGAGACAAATGGACGAATTAACTCCTCAGTGTGCAGTCACGTTCTCCAGAGTCCTGCTGATGGCCGCATTTATTGGCTCAGGTGTGAAGAAGCAGAGACACATAAAAGTTGCAGGACCTCGAGGACTGGAGTTGAAGCTCCCTGGTTTAACCTGTTGAATGTAGGTTTCAACTCATTTGAGGTTTTAGCGTAATGGTGGATGTGATTAGAATATAATTTAAAATTCTTCTTCTAACGTATAAAGCCCTTAATAATCAAGCTCCATCATATATCAGAGCTCTGATTACCCCGTATGTTCCTAACAGAGCACTTCGCTCTCAGACTGCAGGTCTGCTGGTGGTTCCTAGAGTCTCTAAAAGTAGAATGGGAGGCAGATCCTTTAGCTATCAGGCTCCTCTCCTGTGGAACCAACTCCCAGTTTTGGTCATTTGCTCATTTCTGTATAATCTGATTGATTCTGACTGTGTAAAGCGCCTCGAGATGACATGTAAATAAAATTGAATTGAATCAGTCTATGGGCAGCGCCCCCTGTGGGTTCCTCTGAAGGTTAGAGGGTCGTAAATATTGTGATTTTTAGCATTTACTTCCATGTTGCACACAACCTTAACATATTTATATGATCAGAGGCTTCACTCAGTCAGGCTGAAATCATGGTTGGTAATAATGGCTCAGCTAGAATAAAAATCAACATTTAAAAGTGAGCATAAATAACCCATCCTGCTCCTCACCATTAACGGAACGCCGTCATCTGATTGGTGCTTTTTTCATACATGAAAGAATGCCGTGACATGACGCTGTTTGTTGACACGCTTTGAATCCAGCATCTAACGGCCCGTTACGCTGAAATGTGCTGTGAGAACCACAGGTCACACCTTCAGGTCCTCCTAGGGACACAAAGCAGTTCCAGGTCAGAAAGGACATCCAACAAGTTTCCTCTCTGTCCTGGAAGGAGTAGGAAGGACCTGGAAAGGCAAAGCTTGGCGGCATCTTCCTCCTTGTGATGAAGAGGAGCTCCACCTCAGGCTCGCCTGATCACACGGCAGAGGAGGATAGCTACTAGCAGAAGGATTGGTTAATCCAGATCTCACTTCAGCTCTTTCTTCATCACAACAGACTGAGGAGACACCTTCATTACCGCAAATTAAATCCATCTGTTCGTTTCCAGTCTCCATCCTGGCTCCAGTCAACAAGATGCTAAGGCTACGTTCACACTGCAGCCTGAAGTCACACAATTCAGATTTTTTTTTTGCCCATATGCGACCTGGATCTGATCTTTTTATGACAGTCTGAACAACACAGATCAGATTTTTTAAATACGACCCAGGCCACTTGGATATGTGGTCCTGAATCCGATACGTATCTGATCTTCTCAGATACGACCTGTGTCTGTACGGCCGGGTCGCATTAATCCCACCTGTACGTCACGATACTCGACAAACGTCACTATTCTGCGTCCTGCTATGCAGAAGCGGGAAGAAAGATGACACCCATAGCGGACAACAATGAGGAGAGCAGTCAGTGGAGAAAAAGCTCTGGTTAGAAAATAAATTAATGACCGAAAAATGCGCGCTAGCATTATAATTCATGTTTACTTCCCCAAACACTGAGGACGCTTGCTACGTGTGACGACATCGTGTCCTCTACTGCGCATGCGGGACACTTAGGTTGAACGCATTCAGTTCACACAGGAGATCACATACAAGTCGCATATATTTGGGAATGTGAACGACCACGCAAAAAAATCAGATTTCACAAAAAAATCGGATTTGAGCATCAAGACCTGCAGTGTGAACGTAGCCTAAAGATTCCTAAAGTTGATGCAGGGCCTTGTCTGTAATCTGGACGCAAAACTTCCAGTTTTTCCAGAATAAACTCCTTGTTTGATGGTGGTTTAGACGTAAAATCTAAACCGAAGCTAAATCAGCGATTTTACACTGAAGAACAAAGTTAAACACCCGGCCTTAAGAAGAACGTGTCTGGTTCTCTGGAAAAGCTGTATCTTTAGCTGGAAGCTGGCTCAGACATTCATCCCATGGTAATCTGGGCGTGGCCGGTCCATGTGGAAATGTGTGTGTTCTGGTCCAGGCGTGTTATTAAAATGAGGAGCGATGCCGACAGGGAGAACACGCCACACAGACAGATGGAGGCATGTAGCGGCACGCCCAACACGCTCAGAGGAATCCTCTAATGTGTGCACACACTGCTGGGCAGCATCAGCCTCTAAAACAACATCTCAACACACTTTCTATCCAGCGTGAGGCTAAAACTCACAAACTCACACTCAGAGGCCAAATTCTGGATTCTCTGTGAGCGATGACAACCGCTGCTGCTCCTCCAGACGCGCCGACCTCGCCTCACACCGGCCCGGTTCAGCTGTGTGAGGACGGCAGCCGTCTTATCAGGCTGCAGATCAGCTCCTGAAGTGTGTGTGTCAGTGTGTGTGTCAGTGTGTGTGTCAGTGTGTGTGTCAGTGTGTCAGTGTGTGTGTCAGTGTGTGTGTCAGTGTGTCAGTGTGTGTGTCAGTGTGTGTGTCAGTGTGTCAGTGTGTGTGTCAGTGTGTGTGTTTGCAGAGTAGAAAGTGCTGTAATGTAAACACTGGATGAGCTGCTGTCAGCCTGAGGCGGCGCTGCTCTGACAGTCTGAAGGCTTCACTTTGATCTCAGGCCGCCGGTGTGTGTGTGTGTGTGTGTGTGTGTGTGTGTGTGTGTGTGTGTGTGTGTGTTAGTGTGTGTGTGTGTGTGTGTGTTAGTCACCCTGCACTACGTTGTTGGATTTGTGTAATTAGACGAGCTGAATTCCTCTGGGGGTCACAGTTGTGTCCTCAGGTTTGATGCCAACATAGTCTGACAACTACTAAAATCTGCCTCTGCTTCACCTCGTGCTACCTGACACACACACACACACACACACACACACACACACACACACACACACACACACACACACATAATAATCTACAGGTCTACAGATTTGTTGTGTTATCTATAGACTTTGGCTCCTCTTAAGTCCACATTATGAACCCTTTCAGCGTTAAGTGATGCCTTAAAGTCACACGGACCATTATTGTGGCGACAGAGGCATTAGCTGTAGATGCTTGACAATAGAAAGTACTCCTGGCTCAGTGCTTCGATGTTTGCTTCCTATTTGTATTTTAGATTTGAGCCTTTAAAGAGCTGCACCCGGGAAATCCTGTGGAAAGTACCCCTGGCTCAGTTCTTGTGTGGTTAGCTGCGTTTCTCCTAGATTGATCAATTGAGAACAGAATAGAATAGAGTAGAATAGAAATATTCTTTATTGTCCCTAAGAAATGAAATTTTCATTTCAAGAAATGAAAAAGTTTACAACTTAAGAGAAAATGTTGTGACTCTGTTAAAATGAAATGTGCAGCTCAGTAGGACGAGCTGAAACTGTTTAAAATGTGCATTTATACTGCTGTATGAAAAACAACATTTTACAAAAAATGGAAAAACTGTGCAGATACCGATCTGAAATTGTTGCTACAGCCTCACTTCTGTTTCCAATAGAAAGTACTCCTGGTTCAGTGCTTCTGCAGTGTCTGCATGGTTCTGGTCTGCCCCATTAACCCAGTCAGTCATGGCAGATATTTGCTCATACTGAGCCGGGTACCGCTGGAGGTATCTACCTGTTCCCTCCCACTGTCGCCACATGCTTGCTCAGGATGAGGGATTCCAGCATCAGTGCGGTTCAGCCCCCTCAGATTGGGATTATAGCAGCTGCATCATCTGAAACTGCCTTTGACTGCACTGGTCTACAGTCAGGATGAAGTAGAACTGAATCTAACTGGATCTGAATCGACCGTCTGATGATAACTGTTTGTTTTTTTCTGAATTAAACTCTTTATATGATATGAAAGGGATTTGTTAGTCTCTCAAAATGCCCTAAAATCACATTTGTTGTGAAGTTTAGCTGGTAAATGAAATTAATTGAATATCTTAAAACACAGTTCCCAGCATTCAGACAAAGAGATTAGGTTAATTACTGTTTCTGTTGCTGAATCTATTTCAAATCCCAACTATAATATAGCATAAAGTATATTATATAGAGTCTGAGACAGAATCACTCCAGATTTATGTCCAACAAGAGTCCCCCCTAAAGAGACGTCCTTCTCTAGCTCCCCCGATGCTCTCTCCTGTCGGTTTCTGGGTCTTCAGAGGTTCTTCCTTCTTGCTTTGGACACCTTTCAGGTCGGGATGCGGATCAGACGCCTTTCAATGTGGAGAAGCAGCAGCTCCACTCTGAGTAACGGACCTCCTCAGCAGAGAAGCTCTCCTCTCCAGCTGCTCCTGTCCAGGATGTCGGCCCATCAGTCAGGATTCCTTCCTCAGACCTTTCTGTGGGGCAGAACCTGGAGGAGCAGGACCTCCAGACCTTCTGCTTTCACTTCAGCAGCTTCTTCATCATGGCAGACAGGATTAGCGCTGATGGAGCCTCCATCCACCTGTCTCCCATTCAGCCTGCGTCCTCCTGAACAAGGCGGCTGGTACTGAACATAAACTCTGACCAGGAGGGAGCTGTGGGCTGGAAACCTGGTACATATCAGACGATCCGTGAAGCTCGATGGAGCTGTTTGGGTCTTTATTGCAGGAAAAGTCCAGAGCAATGAGGGTTTCATTCATGATTCATTCATGATTCATTCATGATTCATTCATGATTCAGATATGATTCAGATATGATTCATTCATGATTCATTCATGATTCATTCATGATTCATTCATGATTCATTCATGATTCAGATATGATTCAGATATGATTCAGATATGATTCATTCATGATTCAGCCACAGGACAGTTTCACCGTTCTGTTCTCAAAGAGGCCGATTAAGAACCTCTTGTTGTAAACGGACCAGAACCTTAATGTCAGATCAACTTTAAACTCAACTTCTCCTGCAGAAAAAGGATCTAAACGTCTCCTCTTTGCTCTGAGGTGTTAGTGAGGCTCCGTCTGTCAGCAGAAATGTTAAAAAGTGTCAAAATGAAAGCCGGCTTCAAAGGTCCGGGCGGTTTCTTGAGCTGCTGCGGCGGCCCGCTGCACTTCCTGTTGCCAGTCAGCAGCCAGGCCGTCTCTTGGCGACGGAAGCTGCGCTGGGATATTTTACACCGTCCTTCCTGGAAACCCGACACGGCGAGCAGCAGGAGGGAGGAGAGGGAAAGTTTTCACTCGTTCCCCGGAGGCGAAGGAAGATGAATGAGGGATGAGGGGGTCGGTGAGAGAGAGAGGAGATAAAAGGTGTGGATGCTCCACATCTGATCTGACCCCAGCGTTCTGGCTAAAAGAAATAAACTAAACTGAGGTGGAGAAAGTGGGTCTCCTAATGCTGTCTCAGCACATTTTCCACGGCTTGGAGAGTAAATTGTTACCAAGTCACTGATTTCTGGGAGCTGAAGAGGTTCATCTCACGTTCTGAAGAATCTAAATGAATTTGTTTTCCTTATTTTTAATGAATGGGCCAGAGAACACACTCCTCTCCTTTCCTCGTCTCCTCATCTCCTGGTTCCTCATTTCTCCTTGTCTGGGTCTCGGCTTGTCTTCAGCAGCCTCCCTCTGGAGTTGACTTCACTGCATCTTTAACATCAAGGACCCGCTGGTTTAATCTGAAGGTGAAGCTGAATTAAAGTGTCTTAGAACTTTAGGAATAGAGTTTTAATTTTTTATTGACATGTAAAACTGGACTTTAGCCGCTGAGGACGTCTGAGCTTCTTCATCCGGCCAGTGAAGGTCACACCAGGCCGGTCTGGATCAGAAAGGACCGCTGTTTTAAGTTTACTTTTAATTTACCTGTTTTACCATGAAGTCGTTCTTTAAGCAGATGTGGTTTTCCCTCATTGCTGCCAGTGATTTAAAATCACTGTACGCGTTTATTCATGTTAGTCTGTTTGTGGACCACGCTGAGGATCTATGCGTCCTAAACAGCGTCGTGCTCTCCCAGCGGCTTCACATATGTATGTGTGTGAGTATATAAACATATAAACATACAAACATATTAGTTTATTGTGCATTGGCATATGGGTGAATATCTTAACTTTTGTTTTAAATATTTATTTTCTTCATCTTCTTGTTTCTCCTGCAGCAATAACGACACCACATGGTTATTATTTTACTCGTTTTATCACATCAAACTGTAACAGTTACCCAGTGCATCGCTGCTCCTCATGTTTTTAATAAAAACGTGATAAATTAGGTATTAAAATAACCGTGGCATGCTGGCTGAACGCTCACGTTCCTTAACGTTCTCTGGTAGCCATTGTTCTGCAGAAAGGAAAGCCGAGCATGAGGTTTAACCTGTCCACAGATATAAAGGCAGTAAGGCTTTGCTGTCATGTTTCTACGTGGAAATGAGGATTAGTTGGAGACAAAACGAGTTTTATGGTTGGTGTGGCGTTAGCAGAGACCAGAAGGAGGCTTCCTCAGCATCACTGAGCCTGTCGGGCTCCAGAGTCTCTGTCTTTTTTCCATCCCCTGTTAATGAAACAAACGCAGCAACACGTTTTTTTAATGCACAACTCAGAATAATCCAGCAGTTCATTTGATCAAAAGTCACGTGGAAAGATTTCCAGAGCCCGTTTTGAACCTGAACAGGTACATAGTGGTTGAAGACGTTCCAGGCTCCCTCCCTTCACCGCTGTAGGGACAAGCAGCAGGATCTAAAGCTGAGGCGCCGTTTTTCAGAGCTTTGGCCAAGCTGACAGCGAGGCGTCGTTGTCAGGCTCCCTCCCTTCACCGCTGTAGGGAGAAGCGGTGAAAGGAGGGAGCCTGACAACGAGGCATCGTTAGCGCCGTGTTAGCCGGACTCACTGAGAGACGTGTGGTCACCAGCAGGAGGGGAGTGGTTCTGAAACTGACTCAGGCTGAGGAAGCAGGCTTAACGAGGTCTCAGGCCTCCTCCTCTGTTTACTGATGATTTGTTTCTCCTTTGACGTGAATGACGTCTGTCCCTCCTTCTGTCTGCTCTGACCAGAACTCTTTGGTCCTCAGCAGGTAGGAGCAGAGCACAGCCTGGTCCTGAGGAGCTGCTGGCTCTCTGCTGTGGAGCCGCCCGTCTGAGGAACGGCTGTTCAGTTCCTCCGTAGGGTTCTGGTACCATCCCGCTCCGTTTGGGAGTGGGCACTTTATCCTTAGGATGGACCCGCTTCTCTCTGGGAGTTTGGTTCCAATCTGGAATGGACCAGGATGCTGCGTTTAGGTAAAATCCTCCAGAGTCTCTCAGATGTTCCAACAACGTTCCTGGACTGGTTCTTTTCCAGGTTCTGTTCAGAGTAAAAACAGAAGGTACTGGTCTGTCAGGGTTGGTGTCCTGTCAGCCTCTACGTTGGAGCTTCCATCTGTTCCCATGTTCTCCAAACAGTCCACAAAGACTGGTGAACCTCATGAGGTCCACAGAGTTCACGTCTCTGGTGGACACTTTTACTTCTTAGCTCAGATTTTAACCCAGATATCATCCTAATACCTGAACCAGAACCTCACTGGTGGTCCCTCACTGAGGTTCACCTTCCTTCATGTAGAGATTGGCCAGAAGCTGGAGATCCAGTGGTACCGCATGCTTGTCTGTAAAAACTGACGTTATAAAGAAATTAGCGGTGGGCAGGTGATATACTAAAGAGTTATTTTTGTTCTTTGACTATGTATTTTGGGAAAAACTGGTTAGTTTTAAACTAAGAGCAACATATATGCTCGTGCCTGTTATGTTGCTCACATAAAACTAAGAACCACATGTGTTATTTTGTTATAACTTGTTTTAACTTTTGGTGGGAACCTATGACAATGTGTTGTGGGAAAGACTGATTCTGTATTCCCTATTTTGCTTATATTTGTGCTATTATCTGAGTTTGCAATATTATTTTGCTTCACACACTGCTGAGATGCTGGGAACGGTTTCGTTTTGGAAACGGGAAGAACAGCTCAGATGGGAGGGAGAAGTGGCCACTCTCGCTCCCATCTGATACTTTGTTTTTTGGTATAAAAAGGAGGGGACCGCCCTCAGTCGATGAAGTCAGCCGTGGGTTGTATGGACGCCCGGCCACGTGGATTGATCTTTAACCGGACTGACCGACTTCCCAGTCCTAACCATGGTAAGAGATGGAACAACACGCCTGTTTGAAAGCTTGCCAGGCTTTAAGTGCTTGCTACTTTGCGTGTGCGAAGTGCTTGCTGTTTTGTGTTGCTGTGTTCTGTGGGGAATAATAAATGTGGGCCTTATATTCTAACAGAAACAGTGTTTGAGTCCTTATTTGTGTTTGTCGATCTCTCATGATCCTGAAATAAACATTTCATAAAACAGCAGGTATGATGAGGGATTGCAGCAAAGCCATGTACAATGCAGACGACTCTCCCTGTGGCTCTACGGTTCCCCAGGAGTGAATGCTGCTTGTCGGGACTTTGATGCAATCAACTGGTTTCCTTATATAGGACATTTTTGACCAATCTGTATAATCTGGTTGATTTTGACTTTGTAAAGTGCCTCGAGATGACATGTTTCATGAATTGGCGCTATATAAATAAAATGTAATTGAATTGAATTGAAATGGACCAGAAATCAGCTGAAACGCTTGGATCTTCTGCCTCAGTAGCTCTGAGTTGAGAAAGCTGTTGATGAAAAGAGCTGCAGTCCAGTATTTATAGGGGCTTTAACATTGGTGGACGTACTTTTCCCTGCATGATCACCAGCAAAAGCTCAGCCAGATTCTGTGTGTTTGAGTCCAGATCTTATTC